>NW_028073091.1:1123132-1180197 GCF_014824575.4 Sturnira hondurensis
GTCTCTTGTAGGCAGCATATGTGTGGGTCATGCTTTCTTATCCATTCAGCTATTCTATGTCTCTTAATTGGTGCATTTAATCCATTTACGTTTAAAGTTATTATCGAAAGGTACTTATTCATTGCCATTTATGTACCTGTGTTCCTCTCTGTCTCTCTCTTTTCCTTCCTTTCCTTAAAGCAGCCCTTTTAGTAATTCTTGTAGAGCCGGTTTCGTGGAGGCGTATTCTTTTAGACTTCTTTTGTCTTGGAAGCTCTTTATTTGGCCTTCTATCTTGATTGAGAGCCTTGCTGGGTAAAGCAGTCTTGGCTGTAGGCCTCTGTTTCTCATTACATGGAATATTTCCTGCCATTCTTTTCCTGCTTGGAATGTTTCCGTTGAGAAGTCATTAGCCAACCTCATTGGGACCCCCTTGTATGTTACTTCCTTTTTCTCCCTTGTTGCCTTTTGGATTCTCTCTTTGTCCTGTAGTTTTGCCATTTTAATGATGATGTGTCTTGCAGTAGGCCTCTTTGGGTTCCACCTGCCTGGGACTCTCTGCGATTCCTGGATTCGTGTGACTTTCTCTCCCCTCATCTTAGGAAAATTTTCTGTTATTACTCTTTCAAGCAGGTTTTCTATCCCTTGTTCTTCTTCTTCCCCTTCTGGTATTCCTATTACTCGGATATTATTATGTTTCATATTGTCTTGCATTTCTCTTAGAGTCTCCTCATTCTTTCTGATTCTCTTTTCCATTACCTCGTCCGTCTGGGAGATTCTTTCCACCCTGTCTTCGAGCTCTCTTATGCGGTCCTCCGCCTCATCAATCCTACTCTTCATACTTTCTACTGTATTCTTCAATTCAGAAATTGTATTTTTCATTTCCTCTTGGCCTTTGCTGACGGCTTCTATTTCCTTTTTCATGCTGGTATAGTTTGTGGAGAGTTCATTGTAGCTCCCCTTTAGTTTCTGGTAGCTCGTTGTAAGCTCCTTGAATTTCCTGATAACCAGTGCTTTGAATTCCACATCTGATAGTTGACTTGCCTCTATTTCATCTAACATTCTTTCTGTGGCTTCCTCCTTTTCTTTCATTTGGCGATTGTTTCTTTGTCTCCCCAGTGTTTGTGCTGCTCTTCTTGTTGGCCTCAGCTTCTTAGATTGATCTGTTCTGGTACCCTGAGTTTATGGCGTGAACTCCTGTGGTAGGATACCTGTGGAATTCAGTGGTGCAGTCTCCTGTAGGTATCTTGGTCTTCTCTGCTCCCACTACTCCTCCGGTTGGTGTCCAGAGAGTCAACCCGTTTGGTCTCACTAACTGCAGCAGCCTGAGGGGCTGTTATTGTGGCTCTTCTCGCGCCTTGGTACACTCATCTGGTCTTGCCAGTACCCCCCAGGATCCAGACTGGCGTCTCTCACCCACACCCTACTGAGAGCGGATTTTCTCCCAGGCTTCCCACCCCTGGTCTGACATGAGGGTGCACGCTCCCAGCCTGGCTTTCTTGTTCTCGTAGGCTTGGGTGTGGACCTTTCCCTGTGTTGTGGCTGAATACACAGGGCAACTCACAATTCTCCCAAACCAACAGCAACAGCCTGACTCCCTGTGTTTCCCTGTCTGTGGCGACTGAGTAGGGGTGAAGCTGGTGACTGGCTCTCTTCCAGGGGTCCGGCCAGCAGCCAGAGATCCCCGAATTTTTTCGCCGGCCGGTCCAGGTCCTGTGCCACAGGGATCACCTGGATGACTCTCAATTCCCCAAGCCGAGGGTCGGTGCAGACCCCGCCCCACCGGAAAAGCAGGGGCGACTGGCAGTTCCCCGAGTAGACAGTAGACGGCCTGCTCGGGGCCCCTCGGGGGCCCGGAAGGCACGTGAGACCCGAGGCCGATGAAGCCGGCGGGGCCGGGAAGGCGGGAGCGGCTGAAGGAGCCGGCACTGACGACGGCGCGGGTCGCCCGGGTGCCCGGAAGGTGCGCACTACCTGCAGTCGAGGAAACCGGGGGCCTGGAAGGCGGGCGCTGCTGAAGGAGCAGGCGCTGGCGATGGCGCGGGCCACTTGGGGACCAAGGAGGCGCGAGCGACTTGCAGACGGTCAAGCGGAAGATCAAAGCTTGACTCACAGTGTCTCCTAATCTGCGCCAGCTGAGCAGGGATGCAGCCGGTCTGCGCCGCCTTGCCGCC
Organism: Sturnira hondurensis; assembly: GCF_014824575.4. Lineage (NCBI taxonomy): Eukaryota > Metazoa > Chordata > Mammalia > Chiroptera > Phyllostomidae > Sturnira > Sturnira hondurensis. Next base: position 1,125,286 of record NW_028073091.1, read on the forward strand.
GGGCGAGCAGGGATGGAGCTGGCCTGTGCCGGCTGAGTAGGGGTGGAGCTCGAAACTGACCCACTTCTGGAGGCCCTGACAGCAGCCCGAGATTCCCTGGGACTGCTCGCAGGCAGGCATGAGCCCCTCGAAGCAGGGAGTGCTCTGGCAACTCTCAGTTCTCCCAAGCCAGCAACCTGACTCCACGGGTTATCAGAGCTTGCTTCGGAATGTGCACTCCTCTCTCTGCCACTACTGGAAGACCGATCTCTTATGGTGTTTTCCAATTGGCGCCCTGCCAGACAGGGGTGGTGCTGGTGACCAGTTCTCTCCCAGAGTCGGTGTTGCCCACCCTGGTTCTCAGAGACAGGGGCTGCCGGCCAGGGCCCTGGCTTGGCCTGGTGGGGGCCCCGCCACCGCCTCTGTGCTGCTCCCTCGTACCTTGTTGATCTGCGGTCATCTCCTCTCCTCAACCTCTGGTCATTCAGTGTCTGCTACAGTCTCTGGAGTCCTGCCTTTTTATATGCTGGGTCCCAGTTTGGCATCTGCTGTGCTCTTCTGCAGATCAGCCAGGTCCTTCTCCGGCGCGTGGGGAGAAGCGAAATCCTTTGTCCTACTCCGCCGCCATCTTCCCCGATCTCTTTTTGTTGATATTTTGTTTGGAAGATCTGTTCATTTTTGACAGTGGGGTGTTAAAATCCCCTACTATAATTGTGCTGCTGTCAATATCTTTTTTGAAATCCTCCAATATTTTCTTTATGTGTTTGGGTGCTCCTATTTTGGGTGCATATATATTTACAATGTTTATATCTATTTGATGTTTTCTTCCCATGAGTATTATGAAGTGTCTTTCTGGCTCTCCTTTTATGGCTCTTCTTTTGCAGTCTATTTTGTGTGGCATTAATGTTGCTACCCTGCATTTTATTCCTTTTTGCTTGGAAAATTTGTTTCATCCCTTCACATTCAGTCTGTGTAGATCTTTTGTTCTTAGGTGGGTCTCTTGCAGGCAGCATATGTGTGGGTCATAATTTCTTATCCATTAGCTATTGTATGTCTTTTGATTTCAGCATTTAATCCATTTATGTTTAAGGTTACTACTGTAGATACTTATTCATTGCTATTTTTTCATACCTGTGTTTATCTCTCTCTCACTCTTTTCCTTCCATTTCTTTTTTTTTAAATTTATTTATTTATCTTTAGAGAGGAAGGAGAGAGGGAGAGAAACATCAATGTATGGTTGCCTTTAGTGTGTCCCCTGCTGGGAGTTGGCCTGCAGGGAACTGGCCTGCAACCCAGGCATGTGCCCTGACTGGGAATCAAACCAGGATCCTGTGGTTCACAGGCCTGCGCTCAATCCACTGAGCTACACCAGCCAGGGCTCCTTCCATTTCTTAAAGTAGTCCCTTTAGCATCTTTTGCAGAGGTGGTTTGGAGGAGGTATATATTTTTAGACTTTTTTTGTCTGAGAAGCGCCTTATTTGGCCTTCCATTTTCATTGAGAGCCTTGATGGATATTGCAGCCTTGGTTGCAGGCCTCCGTTTTCATTACTTGGAATTTTTATTGCTGTTTTCTTCTAGCCCAGAGCATTTCCATTGAGAATTCAGCTGCTAGCCTTTTGGGGGCTCCCTTGTGTGTTACTTTGGGTTTCTCCCTTGCTGCTTTTAAGATTCTCTCTTTGTCTTGGAATTTTGCCATTCTAATTACAATGTGTCTTGAAGTGGACCTGTTTGGGTTCCTCTTGATTGGGACTCTCTGTACTCCTGGATTGTGTGATTTTTTTCTCTCACGAAATTAGGGAGGTTTTCCATCATTACTTTTTCAAATAGGTTTTCTATTTCTTGCTCTTCGTCTTCTTTATCTGGTATCCCTATTATACGGATATTATTATGTTTCATGTTATCATGCAACTCCCTTACCACCTGTCCATTCTTTATGAGTTTCTTTTCCCTGTCTTGCTCCTTCTGGGTGTTTTTTTCTACCTTGTCCTCCAGCTTGTTGAGTCAATCCTCTGCTTCTTTTGGCCTGTTTGCAATCCCTTCTAATGTGTTTTTTTATTTCTGAAATTTTGTTGTTCATTTCTTGCTTTTTTTCAATAGTCTATTTCCTTTTTCATATTATTGTAGTTCTCACTCAGTTCCTTGCTGTTGTCTGTGTGTTCCTTGAGAATCTTTATAACCTTCACTATTTTGAATTATTTATCTGATAGTTTGGTTACCTCCATTTCATTTAGCTCTTTTAGTGGGGAGTCTTCCATGTCTGTTGATTGCATGTTTTTTTCTTTTCCTCCCCATTTTAGGTGACTCTTTTTATTTCTTTCTAAGCTTCTCAATATTTCATTTTGCCAGCTGTCTTTGTAGGGTGAACTCCTATGGTAGAAATTCAATGGGATTCAGTGGTGTGGTCTCTTTGATCTCCTTGCCTGGACACTCTAGGTTGCCCTTTCTTCTGTTTGTGTGGACTCTCTTGTACTTGGATTTTTACCTTTTGTTGGCGTTTTTTCTCCTCCATGCAATCATCTTATCTGATGATTGCATCTCACAACCTATTCTGTTATGTGATCAGTGGCAGGGGGAAGGCAAAATGAATTAAGACAGTGGGAGAGATTTCTATGGGATTTAAAGTACCAGCGAGTAGAGAAGAGATAGGAGATTATTTGGATAAATATAGCATTAACTGTGATATTTTATCCATTTAGCCATTTTTTATAAAAGGTGAAAGAGAGATGAGAGTCTTGTTATAGGGAAGGAGGATTGTGAGCTGAATCCAGAAAACAGTGCTTATGCAAGATTAGATGGTGAGATATAATGAGAGTAAAGGATAGAAAGTAGGCATAGTGTGCAAGAGAATAGAGTTATCCAAAACCATAATAATGCTCAGGATTGAAGTGAAGTGGGCTAAGATCAGGGAGAGTTACTGTATGGTATGCACAATTATATGGAACAAAAATTATTTACAATAGTACTGGAACAACAATAATATGACAAGAAATGTATGATTTGGATAACCAGAATAGAAAGTACCTGGTCAAGAGTTGTGTGTTATTGGAACATGGATGAAGTGAAAGAAGAAAAATTAAAATACAATAAAGAGAGAATAAGAAAAATCAGTCAAACAATGCAATTAAAGAGAGAAATAAAATGAGGAAAACTAAACATAAGGAAGAGAAATAAAAAATACTAGTAAAAGTGGTAAAAATAATGAAAAGATAATAATAGTACAGATAAACAATAAAATGCCAGCTCTATGACATTGCAAAGTGACATTCATCTCAATTTCTAAATTTTTGTGGTTAGCCTTGTGCTCCCCCTTTCAATCTATTTCTGGTCCCTCTGTAATTCCACATCTATTGTCTCACTTGGGTGAAGAAAAAAAAACTAAAAAGAGTCAGGAATCAAAAAGAAAGAAAATAATAATAATAATAATAATAATAATAATAATAACGCTGACTTGAAACCTGTTCAGTGAGTTCTGGTGGTCTCTCTAGAAGCCCAGCTTCACTCTTCTCCCTTCCTATGGTATTGAGAGTATGGGGACCGGGCCTGGGCCACAATATTCACAGTTTCCTGGGATCCAGCCCAGGTCCTTGTGAGCTGTCAGGCTCAAATCAGCCACTCAGCTTTCACAGCGTGAGTCAATCTCAGGCATGGAGCCCGAGACAAGCTGGGCACATAGTTCTATTCAGCCACTCAGTCTCTGGGCTCATGCACCTGAATTTACCCTCTGGGAGAGCCAGCCCCTTGGAGAGTTCCTTATAAAGCAGTTGCGTGCAGTTCTTAACAAGTAAATGGCTTTTCACACAGCCCAACTTTCCAACCAGTCTGGAGACCATCCTAGTCAGGGTCCCACATGACCCAACTCCTCCCTTCTCCAGATGTTGCTCAGAACCTCAGTTTCTCTGGTGCCAGCGTCCACAGTCCCAGTAGAGGTGTACCATCTCTGTGTGTCTCCAACTTTGTCTCTATTCCCCCCAGCAACTTCTGGCATCCAGGTCCCTCATGGTGCCAGGCTGCCCTCCCTGCTCTCGTAGGGGATAAAGTTGGTGATCTAACTCTCCTCCCTGTATCTTGTGGCAGGTGCCAGCGGGGCGGGGGAGGGGGGTGCAGCTGCCTTGGTCCCTGTGCAGATCTCAAGGGCCTTACCATCCCAGTGCAATCTCCTTACTGTCTGTTTTTTAATATCCTCTGAAATTTTTTGCCTCCAGACTTCATATAAGCTGGGATTCCATTGGCTCTTCACTCTCCTCCTCGGTAGATCAGCTAGGTATTCCAGCTGGGCACAAGAAGAAGTGGGCTCTGCTCTAACCTACCTCACTACCTCTTCCTGGTTTAGGAACTGTATTCTTCATTTCCTCTTGGCTTTTATTGATAGTTTCTATGTCCTTTTTCATGCTGGTGTAATTTGCCATAAGTTCCTTATAGCTTCCCATTATTTTTTGGTAATTCTTGCTGAGCTCATCAATCCTTATATGATAATTGACCTGCTTCTACTTCATTTAGCATTCTTTCTGAGGGTTATTTGTGAGACTCTTCTCGTTTTCCTTTGCTTCTTAAATGGATGTGTCATGACTCCTTGACTTTGTGATGTGAACTGCTGTGGTAGGAGACCTGTGAGATTCAATGGTGCAGTCTCCTTGATCTCCTGAACTTGATACTCTTGGGATGCCCTTTATGCCATTTATGTTGACTCTCTGGATGTAATTGGATTTTGATTGTTGTTAGGTCATTCTTTGGTATGTCCTTCCCTATAAATGGTTGACTGAGGTTCACTCTACCTCACGCCTTGTATGCTGTTGCAGAGGTGCAATCAGTTAGTGCTAATGCTGGTTTTTTTGTCTGTCTGAGGTTATAAGGCTTCTCTATTACTATCATTCAGTTGTTTGCTCTTAGCGATTTCTCCACAACTGAGTTGTAGTTCCAGATTTGTCCTGGGAAGAGGTTAGTGTGGTTTCCATTCAGTTCTCTGCCATCTCATCTCTTCTCATTTTTATTCTAAACTTAGCTATACAACTTTTAATAATTTGCATAAACCTTTTAATTACAAACTTTAATAAAGTCTATTCGTTATTTGCAATGACACAAATATTTTGCCATCTCTTAATATTTGTGTTATAATATTATACTCTTCAAGTAGTTGCTTCATCTCTTCTCATGTATATCCTAATTAGAGACTTGGCAGTTCATGTCAGCTTAATATCTACATAAGTATCTCCTACTTGATATGCAGAACCAAATTTTGATTCTGCCACCCAGACATCTGTTTTTTCACATTCTTCCACATTTCAGGAAAGAGACCACTCTCTACTTACTTGTTCAAGCTGGAAACCATATTGTCAGCCCTGGTTTCTCCTTTGTCCTTATCCAGCAAATTCAGTCCAACATTTCTTTTCCAAAATATATTTGAATTCATTTGTTTTTCGGCTTTGCCATAACAACCACCTGAGTTCAGGTAAGAATCCAGCAAGCATTTAGAAAACCAGCATCCCATCCTCACCACAGCTACCCAGTGGCTTTCTCCATACACCTTATTTCTCACTCACACCTCACAAAACAGTAAGTTGGCCACTTTTACCAGGTGCGACATTGAGGTACTGAGAGGTCAGAAACTGACCTACATTCACACTTCAGGAATTGGCAGTCCTGGCTTGGTCACATTCCAGATAGCACCACAATTGCTGCTTCCTCAAGCAGGTGTTCATGAGCTCCTCTCCCAGGCCCTGCAGTGCCGCCGCCCGCGGCAGCAAGGTGGTCGCGAAGTGAGGCGATGGACTTAACTTAATTAAAATAATGGAGAGGTCCAAGTGCTTCCGGCTGGCAAATGGCAAGTTTATTCAAGAGACTGCTGGCTTATATGCAGAACTACAGTGGCCCGAGAACAATGCTGTTTTACAAAGGTTTGTACATTACCGAAGGCTATCAAGAGGGCAAGATGTTCTCACATCCTGAGAACATTAGCCCACAGATAGCAGTGTCCTCAAGATTATCTTTTTCCTGGAACATGACGCACATGCCAAGACCTTGTTCTTGCCTTCAAGGCTGAGAAGGAGAAGGTCCGGAAGATGTCAAGATACCCGCCGGCTCCAGGGACCAGAAACCAAGTCCCGCCACCGTTTTCACAGTGGGGGCTCTGTCCGTGATCCCCTGCGGCCTGGCGGGCCCCTACACTGCAGTTAGAAGTACGGGAAGTGGTCCCAGTTCTCCCCTGTAACCACTTGATTCCCTTATTACTGGTTTCACATGCTGTGTTGTTGTTGATTACTCAATTCCCTGTTGTCACACTGGACTGCCACTGAAGGCAGCATAGCTTGATTGTGGAAAATTGAGACATAAAGCCAGACTGCCTGGCTTTGAACCCCAGCACTGTTACCTAGTAGTGGTAGCATAAGGAGCAGGTATACTTATCTTTTCTATGTCTCTGCTTCTTCATCTGTGAAATGGGACTGATCATAGTACCTCTTATAAAGTAGTTGTGAAGATTAAATGAGTCAATATTCAGTAGGCACCTAAAACAGTTCATGGTGCAGAGTGAGTACCAGATTGGTGTGAAGTAGATTGTGTGTGTGTGTGTGTGTGGTAATGGAGGCAGAGGCCACACTACAAGGATCATGGCTGTACCCTTGCCACTTTATCTCAGGGTTGAAAGTGTCACACACACCTGTTATAGACTGTGCTCAATATATAGTTTTATTTTCTAATGCTCACTTGAGGATATGTTCCTTTTGGAAACAAAGGGAGGGGCATAGAGAAAGAGAGAAAAAAAACATTGACGTGAGAGAGAAACATTAATCAGTTGCATCTTGTGCACACCCTGACTGAGTAGCAAACCTGCAACCTAAGTATGTGCTCTGACTGGTGAACAAACTGGAAAATTTTTGGTGCACAGGACAATGCTCCAACCAATTGAGCCAGCCAACCAGAGTCATATATAGTTTTTGAATGTTGAATATTGTTGTATTCACGTGTGTTTAATAGTAAAACATATGTTTTAGCAACCAGATTTACACTGCTTCTCTGAGACATCAAATTTTCCCTAGTTATCATGCTTAAAACTATGAATTACCCCTCATTCTTATGCTTCAAACTACAGCAGATGATTGGTATTCAAATTAGATACGTGTTCATACAATGGACTATTCTCTGTAATAAAAAGAAAAGAAAGGAGCTCTCAAGCCACAAGAAGACCTAAAGGAACCTTAAATTGATCTTAAGTGAAAGAAACCAGTCTGAAAGACTGCATAGTTAAGGATTCCAATGATATACCTCTGGAAAAGCAAAACTGTGAAGACAGAAAAAGGATCAGTAGTTGTGTGTGTGTGTGGGCGGGGGGGGAGGACAAGGGAAGGATGAAGATGGAGAGTACAGGGATTTTTAGGGCAATGAAACATTCCTGTATGACACTATAATGGTGAATGCATGATACCATGCATTTGGTAAGTCCCATAGAACTGTAAAACAAACAGAGTCAACTTAATATAAACTATAGACTTTAGTTAGTGATAATGTTTCAATATTGGCTCATCAATTATAATAAATTCATCACACTAATGCAAGATGTTGGCAATAGGGAGTTCAGTGGGAGGGAGTACATGGGGAACTCTGTACTTTCTGTGTAATTTTTCTATAAATGCAACACTGCCCTAAAAATCTATTAAAACAAAATTTAAAAAAGCATATGAAGGCTCCACCCCCATCTCCAAATCAGAAAAAGAATGGTAGGCACTAACATTCATTAAGTACTTCTGGCATGCTACTCACTTTCTGTTTATTTCATATAATCTCAACAATAATAAAGTAGGTGTGGCTATCATAAATGTTGAAACCAAAAGATGGCACTGTATGTGGAGTTCAGAGGGAGTGAATTCTAGTAAGTCAGCGTGGACCCTCTAAGAAGAATGACTGGGAGTCCAGAAGCCCTCTGTTTCATTCAGCCACAGTCATGGCTTGTTTTCACAGCCAGAAGTTATGGAAATTCTCTTCCTAGCACTGGAACCCTAAGTTGGGGGGCCTGATGTGGGACTGGGACCCCTTGACCTTCAGGGAGACCTACACAGCTCAGACATCCCTCTTGATTCTTATCTGCCACACATGGGTGTGGGACCAGCATATCCTGCATCTCCATCTCTCCTACCAGTCAATGAGACTTCTTCATAATTTTATAGGATTGCTGTTCAATTAGATTTGAGGTGACTCTGAATAATGGTTCTCCTATAGTTTAGTTGTAATTTTTATGTGGTTGTGGAAAGATTTGGGTACCACATTTACCTATTCTAACATCTTCACCAGAAGTCTTTGTCCACTTTATATTTCCAAAAATTTTAATTATGTTGAGTATACTCTCATGTTCAGAATCTGAGTAGTTTGAAGGTTATGCTTTTGGACTTCCCATATCTCCCCTTATCTAGCTTTGTTCAGTTTTATCTCTGTCTTCCCTGACAGCAAGGAGGTTTCACTGTGAGGAGGAGGCTTTACTTCCTGCATCTGTTTACCACTTTGCCAGATCTTCTCTGGAGCACCTTTTCTTTAGAAGTACCAACTATTGTTAGTTGTGTAACATTTCCTACCAGTGAAGCTGTTGTTTAAATAAGGCATTCCTGAAACTTACCTTATCCCAACAGGCTTTTTCTTTTTCTGTATAGAGGAACTCAAAAATTTGAAGAGATCATTTGAAGGATGGGGCAATTGCCCCTCTACTAAAGCCATGTCAGTGTTCTATTTTACCCTAAACATTCTGTTGTGGTTTGTGATTCCTCTGTGATAAAGCTTGTCAATTTCTGTAGTTATCAGAAGGGGTTATAATTTGCAGAAAGTCTTGAACAGACACTAGTAAGGCATGCAATTTTTCTAAATGCATGCAAAAGACACTCATGGCCCTCAAGTTCCTCTAAAGGCACCTAGCCATATGGGAGGATTTCATGAGGTACCCTAGGAAGCTCCCCTTGGCATTCTCAGGGCTGGTTATATCCCTTTGGACCTTCCCTACTTTTCCAAAAACTGGTTAGGAGCTTGCCTGGTCCCTCAGTTCAAAAGACTGTAAAGTCCCTCCATCCCTGATTACTTCCCAAGTCACTGCATTTCCTAGATGTACCACCCCCCCCCAGGGGGGCTGTAGGCTCTTCTGAAATACATTCTTCAATTACACCTGAGGAAGCCTAAGTATTCTGACAGAGTCAACTCAGCAGGGCTGATTTTTCTTCCTTTCTTTTTAAAGAATTTCTTACATCTGAGATAGAAAACATAACAGAGGTTTATACCTCCTACTACAATAGCTACTTGAATTGATTGGTAAGACAAAAAAAAACAATTAAATCAGTAGTTCTTACACTTTTAGTCTCAAGACTCCTTTATGATCTTAAAAATAATTGAGGACCACAAAGAACTTTTGTTTATTATTTGTTCACTGATATTGTACTAGAAATTAAACCTAAGTTCTAAAATATTTATTCATTTAAAATAACAATAACTCCATTACATGTTAACATAATAACATATTTTAAGCAAAAAGAAAAATTTCCAAACAAAACAAATTGTGAGTAGAGATGCAGTTTTTACATTATGGTGCATCTTTTTCATGTCAGCTTAGTAGATGGGTTGGGGTATCTCATCTCTCCTCCTGGATTTAATCTGTTGTGATATCACTGGTAGGTAGGTCACCTCTGTAAATCTGTTCTGCATCCTCATGAAACGATGAGACTGAAAAAGGCAAACAGCATCTTGGTATGATTATGAACAGATTTGACCTCATGGAACACCAGGGATGTGAAACCACATTTTGAGAAGGTCCGAGGTAAACAAATCAAGTGTTTCACTTAGTTTAAAAAAAAAAACACACAACAAGATAGAATGTGTCCCTTTCTCACTCCCTTATTGATGTTGGGCAACTCCCCTGCCACTACCCCACTCAGCATTAATGCACAAACTCACATGGTAGGTATGCCTTTTCTTCAGCATATTGGATGTGGTTTGTCCCTTTGCACATTAGCAAGAACTCATGGCCTTTCATAAACACATTCAACTGAATTCAATGGCCAAAATTTTTGCTTTCTTTTTGATATTCAAACCATGACTTCTCAAAACTTTTGGTCAGGATCACTGTTGGGATTTTTTTTTTTCCTTTTAACCACCACCCTTAGGTCCAACTGTGGTGGCATCTTTACTTTCTGACAACAGTGTGTTCAGACTCACCTCCTTTTCACTTACCACCCCCCCCCAAACTCAGCTGCCTCCCTGCTGCTGTAACAGGGTGAAGCCAAGAGGGGAATCCCAACTAGGGATTTGGAATGGGGTCCAGAACTCAGGTGTCCAGGAAATATTAGAAAGATATATAAATATAGGATGTCCTCACCCCTTTCCCCCATAGGTGTGACTTGGGGGAAGGGACACATGGAGCAGAAACGTGCAGAGCTGTTTTGCACAGCAACAGCATTGCAGCTAACCTCTGGCACGGTCATTTAACATATCTACAACCCTTAACTGGTTTCATAGATACGTTAGATAGCTGTGGCCTTGCCTTGAGCCAGGAGGATAGAAGTGACTTTCACCTAAGATGCAACTGGGGGTCAGCTAAGTTGTAAACCCCTGGTAACCCCCTCACTGTAACCCCCTGGTTACAGTGCCTGCGTGGGAACCTGGAGAAGATTGGCTCCATGACATGGGGCCACACCTGTCCAGACTCACAACGGTAGCCCAGTAAACTTGGAATAATACAGGAATGCTGGCAGGTGTAACTGATTGTAGAAGGAGTCAGAAATGGGGGTGCAGAGGAATGTTGGTGCAGGGATTTAAATGCAGACTCGGCAGCCATGTGAAGAGAGAACCATGCAGTTTTGGCAGAGTGGGGACCCCTACAGCTTTGGTAGGACAGAGCCCCCACAGCTTTGGCGAGAGTGAGGACCACAGGGCTTCGCAGTGCTCCCTTTTGCCGTGTGGCTTAGAAAGCAGAAAAGACTTTGCCTGGAAGAAAAGGGGTGAAAGTATTCTTGCTGCTGGGCCATGAGAAGGTGCCACACGACTTTGTATTAACTGGAGATCCAGTTGCTGCCTCACCCATCCTGGTCCTCTAGTCACTTCCTTGCTGTGAGTCCTCTCCACCCCAGCTGCCCATCTACTCCCCTCCCACCAATATGGATGAATGTTTCTTCTTTAACTACTTGGCTGTTGGACTTCCATACACTATGATTTTCTGGCAGTTCTGGGTTTGTTTGTTTTTTGTTTGTTTGTTTTTTGCTTTTCAATTTGTTGTTGTCCTTGTTTTGGTTGTGCAAGGAGGCAAAATGTATCTGCCTACACCTCCATCTTAGGCAGAAATCCTAGTTTCTCTTTGTAATTGTTTGCTGTTGGTGTAAATTATCACAAAAAATGCTATTGATTTCTAAATATTGACTCTGTATCCAGCTACTTTGCCAAGTTCACTTATTAGGTTGAGTAGTTTTTTGATGGAGTCTATGGGGTTTTCTATGTACGCTATCATGTTATCTGTGAATAATGATAGTTTTGCCTTCTCCTTTCCAATTTAGATTTATTTTATTTCTTTTTCTTGTCTAAAAGCTATGGGTAGAACTTCAACTACTATGTTGAATTCATGTTGGTAAAGCAGAAACCCTTATCTTGTTCCTGATCTTGAAGGAAACACTTTTAGTTTTGCCCATTGAGTATGATGTTGGCAGTAGGTTTCCCTGTATATGGCCTTTATTATGTGAACATATGTTACCTCTATTTCCACTTTGCTGAGTGTTTTTATCATAAATTGGTGCTGAATTTTATCAAATGCTTTTAAAGCATCTATTGATATGATCATATGATTTTTGTCCTTCATTTTGTTTATGTGGTGTATTACATTTATTGATTTATTGATTTGCAAATATTGTATCATCCTTGCATCCCAGGAATCAATTCTACTTGATGGTGATATATGATCATTTTAATGTATTGCTTGATCTAGTTTCCCAACATTTTGTTGAGGATTTAGCATCTGTATTTATCAGAGATATTGGCCAGTAATTTTCTTTCTTTGTTGCGTTTACCTGGTTTTGATAAAACAATAATATTGGCCTCATTAAAAGAATTTTGGGGTATTCCCTCTTGATTTTTTGGAATACTTTGAGAAGGAATTCTACAAAATATTTGCCTTTAGTTTTGTACTTTTTATAATTTTTTTATTTAATCCTTATTCAAATACAGTTTTCTGTTTTATATTCCCTGCCATGCCCGCCCCCCTAGGGCTCCTCACTTCCCTCCCATTTCCGCATCCCACCTTAATTATTGTCCATGTGTCCTTCATACTTATTCATGTGAGTCCCTCCCCCTTTCCCCTATGATTCTTTCCTCTCTCCTCTCTTGACGCTGTCAGCCTGTTCCATATTTGAATGTCATTGGTCATATTTTGCTTGCTTGCTTGTTTCTTTTGTTGTTTAGATTCCTGATAAAGGTGAGATCATATGGTATTTGTCTTCCACCGCCTGGCTTATTTCGCTCAACATAATGCTCTCCAGTTCTATCCATGATGTTGCAAAAGGTAGGAGCTCCTTCTTTCTTTCTGCAGCATAGAATTCCATTGTGTAAATATACCGTACCTTTTTGATCCAATCATTTACCGATGGGCATCTAGGTTGCTTCCAACTCTTGGCTACTGTAAATTGTGCTGCTATGAACATCGGGGTGCATAGGTTATTTTGGATTGGTGTTTCAGGGTTCTTAGGATATACTCCTAATAGTGGAATTGCTGGGTCAAAAGGCATGTTCATTTTTCATTTTCTTAGAAAGTTCCATACTGTTTTCAATAGTGGTTGTAGCAGTCTGCAATCCCACCAAGAGTGAACAAGGGTCCCCTTTTCCCCACAACCTCTCCAGCACTTGCTGTTTCTTTCTTTGTTTATGATGGCCATTCTGAGTGGTGTAAAGTGGTATCTCCTTGTGGTTTTAATTTGCATCTCTCCGATAGCTAGCGATATCGAGCATCTTTCATGTGTCTCTGGATCGTTTGTATATCCTCCTTGGAGACACAGTCTGTTCAAGTCCTTCGCCCATTTTTTAATTGGGTTGCTTACCTTCTTTGTGTGAATTCGAGTGAGTTCTTTGTATATTTTGAAGATTAAACCTTTGTCTGAGGTATCATTGGCAAATATGTTTTCCCAAACTGTTGCTTCTCTTTTTATCTTGATACCATTTTCTTTAGCCATGCAGAAGCTTTTTAATTTTGATGAGATCCCATTTGTTTATTCTTTCCTTTATGTCCCTTGCTCTAGGGGACATATCAGTAAAAATTTGGCTGTGTAGAATATCTGAGATTTTACTGCCAATGTTCTCCTCTAGGACTTTAATGTTGTCACGGCTTATATTTCAGTTTTTTATCTAATTTGAATTAATTTTGGTGTATGGTGTAAGTTGGTGCTCAAGTTTCATTTTTCTGCATGTAGCTGTCCAGTTCTTCCAACACCATTTGTTGAAGAGGCTATCTTTACACCATTTTATGTTACTGCCCCCTTTGTTGAATATTAATTGACTGTAGAGAGTTGAGTTTATTTCTGGGCTCTCTGTTCTATTCCATTGGTCCATGTGCGTGTTTTTATGCCAGTACCAGGCTGTTTTTATTACAGTGGCCTTGTAATACAGTTTGATACCAGATATTGTGATCCTTCCTACTTTTTTCTTTTTTCTCAGAATTGCGGCTGCTATTTGGGGACTTTTATGATTCCATATGAATTTTTGAACTGTTTGTTCTATGTCTGTGAAATATGCCATTGGTACTTTAATAGGTATTGCATTGAATCTGTAAATTGCTTTGGGTAGTATGGACATTTTAATGATGTTAATTCTTCCAATCCATGAACACGGTATATGTTTCCATTTGTTTGTGTCTTCCTTGATTTCTTTCTTCAGTGTTGTGTAGTTTTCTGCATACAGGTCTTTTACCTCCTTGGTTAGGTTTATTCCCAGATATTTTATTTTTGTTTTTGTTTTTGCTATATCAAATGGGTTTTTTTTCCTGATTTCTGCTTCTGCTGCTTCATTGTTGGTATACAGAAATGCCTTTGATTTCTGGATATTCACTCTGTATCCCGCTGTTATGCTAAATTCATTTATTAGTTCCAGCAGTTTTTTGGTAGAGGCTATAGGGTTTTCCATGTACACTATCATGTCCTCTGCAAACAATGACAGTTTTGTTTCCTCCTTTCCAATTTGGATACCTTTTATTTCCCTTTCTTGTCTGATCGCTGTGGCTAGAACTTCTAATACTATATTGAATAGAAGTGGTGAAAGTGGGCAACCTTGTCTTGTTCCTGATCTTAGTGGAAAAGCTTTTAGTTTTTGCCCATTGAGTATGATGTTAGCTCTAGGTCTTTCATATATGGCCTTTATTTTATTGAGGAATGTTCCCTCTATTCCCATTTGTCTGAGTACCTTTATCATAAATGGGTGTTGTACCTTATCAAAAGCTTTTTCCACATCTATTGATATGATCATGTGTTTTTTGTCTTTGCTTTTGTTTATGTGATGTATTACATTTACTGATTTGCAGATATTGAACCATCCTTGCATCCCTGGGATGAATCCCACTTGGTCGTGGTGTATGATCTTTTTGATGTTTTGTTGAATGCGATTTCCCAATATTTTATTGAGGATTTTAGCATCTATGTTCGTCAGCGATATTGGCCTGAGGTTTTCTTTCTTTGTTGTGTCTCTATCTGGCTTTGGAATTAGGGTGATGCTGGCTTCATAAAAAGAGTTGGGGAGTTTCTCATCATTTTGGATTTTTTGGAATAGTCTGTGAAGAAGAGGTGTTAGCTCTTCCTTAAAAGCTTTGTAGAATTCTCCTGTGAAACCATCTGGTCCAGGGCTTTTGTGTGATGGGAGTTTTTTGATTACTTCTTCAATTTCATCTGCTCTTATTGGCCTGTTCAGGTTTTCTGTTTCTTTTTCATTGAGTTTTGGAAGATTATATTTTTCTAGAAATTTGTTCATTTCACCTAGGTTTTCAAATTTCTTGGCATACAGTTCTGCATAGTAATTTCATACAATCCCTTCTATTTCTGTGGTATCAGTTGTAATCTCCCCTCTTTCATTTCTGATTTTATTTATTTGGGTCCCCTCTCTTCTTTACTTGATGAGCTTATGTAAAAGTTTGTCTATTTTGTTTATCTTTTCAAAAAACCAACGCCTAGATTCATTGATCCTTAGAATTGTGCTTTTAGTCTCTATGTCTTTTAGTTCTGCTCTGATCTTGGTTATTTCCTTCCTTCTATGTGCTCTGGGCTGTCTTTGTGGTTGTTCCTCAAGTTCTTGGAGGCGTCGGGTTAGGATGTTTTTTTGAAATGTTTCTATCTTCTTTAGGTCAGCCTGTATTGGTATGAACTTCCCTCTCAGGACTGCCTTCTCCATGTCCCATAAGTTTTGGGTTGTTGTGAGTTCATTTTCATTAGTTTTGAGAAGTTTTTTATTTCTTCCCTAATTTCAGTCTTGACCCATTTGTTGTTTAATAGCATACTATTCAGTCTCCATGCTTTTGGGTGTTTTGGGTTTTTTTTCCTGTGGGGTTGGTTTCCAATTTCAGTCCCTTGTTATCAGAGAAGATACTTGGTTTGATTTCTGTTTTCCTGAAATTGTTGAGACTCGTTTTGTGTCCTATCATGTGGTCTATCTTTGAAAATGTTCCATGTGCGCTTGAAAAGAATGTGTTTTTAGCTTCTTTGGAGAAGAAGCTCCAAAGAATCTTGGAGGGCTACTTGGATGGAGGGCTCTCTATATATCAATTAGGTCCATTTCATCTAGAGTGTCATTTAATGCTGCTGTGTCTTTGTTGATATTTTGTTTGGAAGATCTGTCTATTTGTGACAGCGGGGTGTTAAAATTCCTTACTATAATTGTGTTGCTGTCAATATCTTTCTCGAGGTCCCCTAGGATTTTCTTTATATATTTGGGTGTTCCTATGTTGGGTGCATATATATTTATGATGTTAGTGTCTTCTTGGTAGATTCTTCCTTTGAGTATGATGAAGTGACCTTCTGGGTCTCTCTTTATGGCCATTTTTTTTTGAAGTCTGTATGTCCAATATAAGAATTGCTGCCCGGCTTTTTTTCTTGTCCATTTGCTTGGAACATTTTTTCCCATCCTTTCACTTTAAGTCTGTGGTGGTCATTTGACCTCAGGTGGGTCTCTTGTAGGCAGCATATGTGTGGGTCATGCTTTCTTATCCATTCAGCTATTCTATGTCTCTTAAGTGGTGCATTTATTCCATTTACGTTTAAGGTTATTATTGAAATGTACTTATTCATTGCCATTTATGTACCTGTGTTCCTCTCCATCTCTCTCTTTTCCTTCCTTTCCTTAAAGCAGCCCTTTTAGTAATTCTTGTAGAGCTGGTTTGGTGGAGGCGTATTCTTTTAGACTTCTTTTGTCTTGGAAGCTCTTTATTTGGCCTTCTATCTTGATTGAGAGCCTTGCTGGGTAAAGTAGTCTTGGTTGTAGGCCTCTGTTTCTCATTACTTGGAATATTTCCTGCCATGGTCTTCCTGCTTGGAATGTTTCCATTGAGAAGTCAATAGCCAACCTTATTGGGACCCCCTTGTATGTTACTTCCTTTTTCTCCCTTGTTGCCTTTAGGATTCTCTCTTTGTCTTGGAGTTTTGGCATTTTAATGATGATGTGTCTTTCAATAGGCCTCTTTGGGTTCCACCTGCTTGGGTCTCTCTGCGATTCCTGGATTCATGTGACTTTTTCTCTCCTCAACATAGGAAAATTTTCCGTTATTACTCTGTCAAGTAGGTTTTCTATCTCTTGTTCTTCTTCTCCTCCTTCTGGTATTCCTATTATTTGGATATTATTACATTTTATATTGCCTTGCATTTCTCTTAAACTCTCCTCATTCTTTCTGATTCTCTATTTCATTACTTGGTCCATCTGGGAGATTCTTTCCACCCTGTCTTCGAGTTTGCTTATGTGGGCTTCCGCCTCATCAAGCCTACTCTTCATACCTTCTACTGTGTTCTTCAGTTCAGAAATTTTATTCTTCATTTCCTCTTCACCTTTGCTGCTGATTTCTATTTCCTTTTTCATGTTGGTATAGTTTTCAGAGAGTTCATTGTAGCTCCCGTGTAGTTTCTGGTAGCTTGTTCTAAGCTCTTTGAATTTCCTGATAACCAGTCATTTGAATTCAATATCTGATAGTTGACTTGCCTCTATTTCATCTAACATTCTTTCTGAGACTCCCTCCTTTTTTCTCATTTGGGGATTGTTTCTTTGTCTTCCCATTGTTTTTGATGATCTTCTTGTTGGCCTCACCTTCTTAAATTGATCTGTTCTGGTTCCCTGGGTTTATGGTGTGAACTTCTGTGGTAGGATACCTGTGAAATTCAGTGATGCAGTCTCCTGTAGGTACTTTGGTGTTCTCCTCTTCCACTACTCCTCTGGTTGGTTTCCAGCTGGTCAAACCTTTTCCTCTTGTCTCACTAGCTGCAGCAGCCTGAGGGGCTTTTAGTGTGGCCTTTTTTGCACCTCAGTGAGCTCAACTGGTCTCGCCAGTGCCCATCCAAAATCCAGACTGGCGCCACTGTACCTACTTTTGTGCTTTAATTGTTAATATTTATAATTTAATGGATAATAGAGGATAAAATAAAATGACATAATATTTGTGTAGTAAGAAGGTGCTTTTGTTTACTATTGCAACCATAACAAAGTATCCCAAAGTTAGTGTTTAAAATAACAGAAATTTATTCTGGAGGAAAAGAATTCAACCTCAGTTTCACTGGGCTGGAATCAAGATGTTAGCAGGGCCAAGCACTCACTGGAGGTTCTAGGTAGAGAAGCTGTTCCTTTTCAACTCTGGTGCTGTCAGCATTCTTCTGCTTATTGCCACATCACCCCCATCTCTGTCTCCTTCTTCACATGATCTCTTCTTTGTATTCTTCTATCTGTGCTTTTCTCTTGTAAGGATACATGTGATGACATTTAGAGCTTACTCAGATAATCTCATCATGCAAGGCTCATCATCTCATCATGTCTGCAAAGGTCCATTTTCTTTATAAGTCATATTTGCAGGTTCAAGGGATTAGGACCTGGTATCTTTGGGTGGCCCTTATTTAGCCAGTACACGAGCTAAATTTAGGATTAAATGAGAAAAGACTTTCTAATTTATGCAGCTGTGAGGTTTATAATTAGAAGATCTCAGTTTAATTTAACCCAAAACATTTTTTGATGCCTAAAAAGAACAAAAAAGTTTTAGCTCTTCTACAATGCGCATTGTGTTACTTTGTTATTGCTTTAAAATCCAGAGGTGAGTAAGATTTTTCCTATTTTAAATTCATTTTTTTTATGTTTTGTTAATGAGTTGAAAGACATTGTGGAATTAACTGTCTTTTTATAAAGCGAAATTGTAATTTCCACAAAATTTGTAGTCAGCATTTCTTTCCTGAAATATAATGTGCGGGCAACTTTGCCAGCAAGTCCTCTCATCCACCACAGATGAAAATAACACTACCAAGACATGATCTGCTTCGGGAGGGGAGGTGGCCAATCTCTTAGAGGAGAAAGGCCAAGAGCCCCTTCCTTAACGGCTTTTATTGGGTTGCAATACACAGGAATATAGGTGATAAGGATCAAACAGTAGATAACATTTCAAAAAAATTTGAGGGCTTAGTCTGAGTCAGTGTCTGTGAGGAAAGGGGGCTGCAGAAACTTTGGGAGACATATTTATTTCCTGATCGGACCCTTAACATATGAATGAAAGCACTCTTAGCAAAGCAGGCTTCACAGGACTTTTAGGAGTCTTTCTTATGCCCAATTTCCCCAGATCTCGCTCTAACTGGGCAAGAGGCTGCACCACCTCTCCCATCACAGGTTTCAAGCTTAAGTGGATTAGAGCCAGGAAATGCTTCTCCCAGAGGAGTTGGGGATCTGGGCTATGTCAAAATAGCCAGAAAGTGAGGGTCCATCACTCCCTCTTTGTTGCAGCCCCCCAAGTCTTTCCATGATGGCCTCCTGAGTGTTCATGTCTGGCTTAGGTTGCCCCTCCTCTGAGGAGTCTTACCCATCATCAACTATCTGACCATGCATTGGGGGCAGGGGAGTAAGCAGAGGCAGCGTTTGCTACCAGAGACAAGCTTTGCCTCCTTGTGGCTCACAGTCCTGAAGTCGCTCAGTCATCCTTAGCCATGGGAGGCAGTTACAATTTCTGAAACCAGGAAGAGCACTTCCCAACAATATAAACTGCTTCTCTTTTTTTTAGCCAGAAAACCTGCTTCTTAATTTATAAACCAGGCATTGAATCTGGTTTAAGTCATCATTTTTCTTCCATTATAACTGGCCATTTTGATAGCGAAAGTCTGGAAAATCACAGGCATGTGGGCTTATTTGGAACTAGTATTCAGATGTTTGATAAAACTAAAGAAAAAAGCATGGAAAAGAGCCTGCTTAATTCCTTTCTTCATCTGTGCTTCCTCTCCACTGGACATTCTGAATCATACTATATTAATAACACATTTGAGACAAAGACATTGAATTGTGTTACCATTTTCCCAAAGAAAGTGCATTATATGTTCTTAGCCAGTTACTTCAGAGAAATCTCATCTTGTGAACTAATCTTCATCTAATGAAATTGGAGCAAGGGTCAGGGAGAAACAAAGAATACTTTTGTGCATTCTGCTGCCACTCAGTTTAAGTGGCAGATGCTCATCCTGCCACACAATGCAGATGACTTCACATGTGGGGGAGCTTACTCACCACTGCATTGGTTTGTTTTCCTCCAGGACTGTGTCATCACCACTTCCTGATGGTAGTTGTAAGCAATGTAGAATTCTGTGAATACAGCCATGTCTAATTTTGGTTTTAACCAGTTTGTTTCTCTGAGCAATGCCAAACTGAGTTTTTAATTTGTTTTCTTTTTTTTTCCAATTTTTTATTTAATTATTTTTCAAGTACAGTTTTCTGTCTATTACTCCCATCCCATCCCACCCCCCATCCTCCCCCCTCCCTCCCATTTCCACCCTTCTCAGTTGTTGTCCATGTATCCTTTATATAGGTTCCTCTAAATCCCTCCCTTATTTCCCCTGAAATTCCCTCCCCTCTCCCCTCTGGTCACTGTCAGCCTGTTCTCTATTTCAGTGTCTTTGGTTATATTTTGCTTGCTTGTTTGCTTTGTTGTTTAGCTTCCTGTTAGAGGTGAGATCATATGGTATTTGTCCTTCAACACCTGGCTTATTTCACTCAGCATAATGCTTTTCTAAATCTCAATTTCTACTGCATGATTAAAAGAACGATGTCCAGGTTTGCATTTGTATTCATGCCTTGATGTCCTTTTCCTTTATTCTGTGTCTCTTGTCATTGTATTAATAACTTTTTACTAATTAAGATATGACAAATCTGCACCTATGTGGCTGAAGTGTTAAAGGAAGTTTTTTCAAAAAGAATAAGACGTAAATAGCTTATAAAACCTTATTTCAGGATTCTGGTCCAAATTGACTTCCTTCTCCAGTGGCCAAGTTAAGCAACAAAAAGAATGAAAAATAAAGAAGAAAATATCATTTTCATTGAAAAATGTGCAGAAACCAAAGTTATAAGTCATAGCTGCCAAAAACAATTGATTTGGCATCAAATTAAAACATGACACCACAAAGCATATGCAAAACCTGAAAGGTCTTTTCCAGCCTATAATTTTTTGTAAAAGGGTACTTAAAGGGTCCCAACCCAAAGGTTCTGACCTGAGGTGTCACATTGCATGTGAGCTGAACCCACACGGAAACAATCAGGATACAAGGGGCCAAAAAAAAAATCCTCATGGCAATCAGCTTAGTATTAGGTGCTGTAATACCCCAAATACCCTGAAACAACAGGGCTTTGCCACAAACCACACAGGCCTGCTTATCATGAAATGCACCATTGAGATTGGTTAACAGACTGTGCTCCAAGGACACGGAGTCATCAGAAATTCCTTCCAAATGACACCGGAGGCATAGCTGCTGCTCTCCCCTTCAGTCATCCTTCCCGTACACAGTTCTTAGCAAGCAGCTAATCTGGAGAGAACTGTCCTCATTAACTGAATGTTTCTCCCCTAACAAGAGAACAGTAATAACCAACAAAGGCAGAATAAGAATATCCATCAGAAATAAAAGAAAAATGTGAATAAATATTTCTCCATGAGCTCAAGAAAATGAAAGACAACATAATCTCACCAAAATAATAGCTCAAAGGAGATAGATAAGGTTGTAAAAGAATGGACAATAACACAACTGAAAAAAAAAGAAAAATATGCTGTGAGGGCTTAGGGAAAAAATGGAAAAGAAAGATCAAGACAATGCAGAAATAAAGGCTTTTTCAGAGGCAACTGTTGCAGGCTGGTTCCCTACGAAGCAGACCCTGAAGTGGAGAGTAGCATTCAAGAGGTATGTCAGGAGGCTCTTGGGAACAACACTGTGGAAGGAAAGGGGAGGCAACAGGGCTGGCAAGCAACTGGAACTCTGAGCAGGTTTTTCAGTTTGGATCCTTCAAGAAGCAGTTTCCAAAAGGCAGGAAACATGCAAGAGATTTATTGGAGGAAACAACTTTAATACTCTAAATAACTCAAATAGCTTCCCTTATTTGGCCCTATGTTGGGTTCTCTTTAAACATCCTCCAACCCCATGTGGACTCCTTAGCACTTGCTGGTACCTGCCACCCAAGTGCTGCAGCTTCCTGCAGATGGTCGCCTTCATCGCTTTCAGCCCAGCAATACCAACCTGGCTTGTATTGTGACTACCTAAGTGACTGGCCTGGAAGCCAGGAGAGGCAATGGGGACAGGTCCTGAGGGAAGCATGAGGATTTCCTGAAGTATAGAATCCTAAACCATCCTTAGCAAGGAGAAAATGCTGGCTCTCAACTGGCTGGAAAGAGACACTTCCACAGTCTCAGAGGTTCCAGTGAATCTGGAGAGTCTCCGTTATGGGAGGTATTCACCGAGGTGGACCCATCCTACATGTCAGGCCTTATTCTCCCCTGGGTGTTGGCTTGACTTTGGTGTCACAGTTCAGCTTTGATTGGGAATTTACCCTTATGGGGAGTTCTGAGGCTCTCACAGTTGAGCCCTGGCTCTGGTTCTCAGCTTTCTATTTCCTTGTTCTGCAGGAGATGAGGACCTTCTCATATACAATGAAAGAAGCTTCTGCTTTCATGCTCAACTTTGAGCTGCTAATTGATTTATATTAGCTTTTCATTATCTTTTCCAAAAGTCAATCAACACAATTTCATTTTCCTTGTAGTTACTATCTTCCCCACTATTCTCAAACCCCTGATCTGTAATCTCCATTAATTTGTTGCCTTCCTCTAGCCTACCACCAATGAGAACTCTAACAACTGCCTCTACCTTATACCAGGCTGTCTGTGTCCCACCCACACCAGTGATCAGCTGCTCATTGCCAAGCAGACAGGTCATGATCCAGAGGGAAATTCCATCTCAGCACCCACTTTTTTTGGTTCAATTCTGATAGCAGATTGAGGTTCTTGGTAAGCAGACTATGAGAAGGAAAGTTAGCTCCTAAGACATTTAGTACAGAGGGCTCTTGAGAGGAAGCCTTATAGAGGGAGCTAAGAAAGCAGGATTCGGCAGAGCTATGAGCTGCATGCAGTTTCAGTGAATGCTTCAGCTAATTCTACAGGTATCTCTGAACTGGGACCGATTTCACAGTGTCCTGAGCTGAAGTGAGTGACCAGCTTTTTAATACCTCACATTAGGTTTTGGCCAAGATAGAGGCATAGGTAGAAACCCTTCACTTCCTTACACAACCAAAAGGAGGATAACAACCAATCTATAATCAATAACCAACCAAAATCACCAGAAAATCAAACTGCATAGAACTCCGACAACCAAGGAATTAAAGAAACCAACCAGGACAACCAGACCAGCAAGGCAGACCACTTGGTGTGACTCAGAAGAAATGGCAGTAAGGCGGCTGGGGGGCGGGGCTGACTGCTGAGCTCAGCAGAGCTGTGCAGAAGGGACTGACTTAGGGGAAAACTGAGACTCAGAGCTGACTGTGGGCTAAGGCTGGGGTTGCCGTAGAGAGATACTTCCAGTCTGACAAGAGAGTCTGCTGGAAAGTGAGCTAGAGACAAGCAGTCAAGCTGCATTGTTCCCTTTCTAGACCCTACCCCACAGGCAACACAGCAAAGGGGGTGCCCTGCCTGGGTGAATACCTAAGGCCCTATCCCCTTACAACTTATCAGGTGCGCCAAGACAAAGAAATATGGCCCAAATGAAAGAACACAGCAAAACCTCAGAAAGAGAACTAAGTGATGAGGAGATTGCCAACCAATCTGATGGAGAATTTAAAGCCCTGGTAATCAAAATGCTCACATAGCTTATTGAGCTTGGTTGAAAAATGAAAGAGCAAATGAAAGATACCCAAAATGAAATAAAGCAAAATGTTCAGGGAACCAACAGCAACAAGAAGGAAACCAGGATTCAAAGCAACAATTTGGAACAAAAGGAAGAAATAAACATCAAACTAGATCAGAATGAAGAAAGAAGAATCTAAAAAAAATGAAGAGTGGCTGAGGATTCTCTGGGACAACCTGAAATGTTCCAGTATCTAAATTATAGGGGTGCCAGAAAGAGAAGAACAGCAGCAAGAAATTGAAAACTTATTTGAACAAACAATGAAAGAAAACTCCCCCAACCTGGCTAAGGAAATAGGTTTCCAGGAAGTCCAGGAAGCCCAAAGAATCCCAAAGAAGTTGGACCCAAAGAGGAACACACCAAGGCACATCATCATTAAATTACCCAAGATTAAAGGAAAAAAAAATCCTAAAAGCAGCAAGAGATACGGAGACAGTTAGCTACAAAGGAGTTCCCATCAGACTGTCAGCTGATTTCTCAAAAGAAACCTTACAGACAAAAAGGGCCTGGAAAGAAGTATTCCAAGTCATAAAAGGCAAGGAACTACATCCAAGATTTCTCCCTCCAGCAAAGCTATCATTTAGAATGGAAGGGTAGATAAAGTGCTTCCCAGATAAGGTCAAGTTAAATGAGTTCATCATCACCAAGCCCTTATTATATGAAATGTTAAAGGGACTTACCTAAGAAAAAAAGATAAAAACTATGAACAATAAAATGACAACAATCTCACAACTATCAACAAATGAACATAAAAGAAAAGAAAAACAATGAAAACAAAAACTAAGCAAACAACCAGAACAGGAACAGAACCAGAAATGGATATCACAGGGACGGATTTCAGTGGGGAGGGGGAAGAGAGGAATAGCGGGGAAAAGATACAGGGAAGAAGCATAATTAGTAGGCATAAAATAGATGGGTGGGAAGAGATAAAAATGGTACTGGAAACAGAGAACTCGAAGAACTTATATGTACAACCCATGGACATGAACTAAGTGGGGGGATGCTGGAGGGTTGGGGGGTGCAGAGTGAAGAGAGGATAAAGGGGAAAAATTGGGAAAACTATAACAGCATAATCAATTAAAATACTTTAAAAAAGAAATCACAAAACAAAACAACAATTTCTCACATTAGTCAGTGAATGTGGCCTGTCCCTGGAAAGACATATAATCTTGGGGCAGTCGATTTCTTCAGGTGGCAGCTGAATGCTGCCTTCCTACAGCACTTTCCAGGCTAAGAAATCTGTTACTCTGGCCCTGGCTGGTGTAGCTCAGTGGATTGAGCACGGGCCTGTGAACCACATGATCGTGGTTCGATTCCCAGTCAGGGCACATGCCTGGGTTGCAGGTCAGTTCCCAGTAGGGGACTCATGAGAGGCAACCATACATTGATACTTCTCTCCTTCCCTTCCCCTCTAAATATAAATGAATAAAAAATAAAAATTAAAAAAAATCTGTTACTCTGATCACTGATGCTTTAAGAGAAAAATGGAGGCAGAATACATTGGAATCATGGCTTTACTGGGATGAGAGAACATAACTTGAAACATGTAATCCTATATCCAGCGAAAAATTCCTTCCAGAATGAAAGTGAACAAGGACATTTCAGACTGAGAGAGTTGGCCGCAAGGAGATCTGCACCAACTTTCTACATAGTGCTTTTAGGTAAAGGAAAACAATACCAGATGAAAATTCAAAGATTCTAGAAAGAATGAGAGCAACAAAAATGGCAAATATGTTGTAAAATCTAAAATAACATTGATTTGATGAAGCATTCATCATAGTGTATTATATGGCAAAAGATTAAAATATGCAACAAAAAGTAGCACATAAAAATGGATCAGGTACTGTTGTTTTCAAGGTTTCTTGCACTGCCTGGGGTAAGATTGTAAAGAACAACTCATAGCAGACCTATGTATGTTGGTAATATCTTTTGAGTTTTTATTTTCCTGCATTAGCTATAATTAGTAGGAGAACTAACAACTTTAGGAAAACAAAATTTACATGAAGCACATGTGGAAATACTATTCATTGATAGTTAATGGCTGTTAAGTAACACAAATTACATGGTAGTATATCTGGGAATGATATTAGGCTGCCTAAAAAGGATTCATTTTTGGTTTTTTTTTGGTTTATTTATTTATTTAAAACTTCATTGTTATTGTTTACACTATTACAGACACCTCATTTTACTTCCTTTGCCCATTTTACCCCCACCCCACCCTCACCCCCATCTTCCCTCTGGCTATCACCACACTATTTTCTATGTATATGAGTTATGCATACATGTTTATTGGCTAATCCCTTCTCTTTTATCCCATCCCCCTTCCCTTCCCTTTCTGAAACTCATCAATCTGTTCTGTGTATCTGTGCCTCTGTTTCTATTTCATTTGTCTGTTTATTTTGTTCATTATATTCCACATATAAGTGAAATCATATAGTATTTTTTATTGTTGTTCAAGTACCATTATCTCCATTTTCACCACACCATGCTCCCCCATCCCACCCATCCCCACCTCTCACTCTTAAAACTACCCTCCCTGGCTTTGTCCATGTGTCCATTATACATGTTCCTTGATGGCCCTTCCCCTATTTTCCTCCATTATTCCTCTCCTTCCTCCCCTCTGGTTACTGTCAGTTTGTTCTTTATTTCAGTGTCTCCGGTTATATTTTGCTTGCTTGTTTATTTTGTTGATTAGGTTCCACTTATAGGTGAGATCACATGGTATTTTTCTTTCATGGTCTTATTTCTCTTAGCATAATGCTTTCCAGTTCCATCCATCTGTCACAAAGGGTAGGAAACTGACTAGCTTATTTCATTTAACATACTAGTCTACAGGTCTATTCATGCTGTTGCAAACAGTAAGAGGTCCTTTTTATGGCCACGTAGTATTCCACTATGTAAATGTACCATGGCTCTTTTTATTTATTTATTTATTTTTTTAAAATATAGTTTATTGATTATACCATTACAGTTGTTCTATTCCCCACCTTCATTCCCCTCCACCCGCAAACTCCCTCCCCTACCCTTCTCCCCCCTTAGTTTATAACCACATGTCTCAACTTCTTTAGATTCTATATTTCCCCCACTATTCTCGCCCTCCCCCTATCTATTTTCTACCTGCCATCTATGCTAGTTTCTGTGCCTTCTTCCCCCTTCTCCTCTCCCACCCCCCTGTTTCTAACCCTCCATGTGTTCCTCATTTCTATGGTTCCACTCCTGATCTAGCTGTCCTCTTGGTTTGCTTTTGTTTTAGGTGTGGTTGTTAATAGCTGTGTGTTTGCTGTCCTTTCACTGTTGATATTTTTCATCATCTCTTTCTTATATAAGTCCCTTTAGCATTTCATATAATAAGGGCTTGTTGATGGTGAACTCCTTGAACTTGACCTTGTCTGAGAAGCACTTTATCTGTCCTTCCATTGTAAATGAAAGTTTTGCTGGATAAAGCAATCTTGGCTGTAGGTCTTTGGATTTCATGACTTGGAATACTTCTTTCCAGCCCCTTCTTGCCTGTAAGGTCTCTTTTGAGAAATCCGCTGACAGTCTGATGGGTACTCCTTTGTAGGTGACTGTCCCCTTATCCCTTGCTGCTTCTAGGATTCTCTCCTTCATTTTAGTCTTGGCTAATGTAATTATGATGTGCCTTGGTGTGTTCCTTCTTGGGTCCAACTTCTTTGGCACTCTCTGAGCTTCCTGGATTTCCTGGAAGTCTATTTCCTTTGCCAGACTGGGGAAGTTCTCCTTTATTATTTGTTCAAATAAGTTTTCCACTCATGGCTGTTTCTTTCCCCCTTCTGGTACCCCTATAATCCGGATGTTGGAACGTTTAAAGATGTCCTGGAGGTTCCTAAGCCTCTCCTCATTTTTTTTAATTCTCATTTCTTCATTCCTTTCTGGTTGGATGTTTTGTTCTTCCTTCTGGTCCATTCCATTGATTTGAGTCCCAGTTTCCTTCCATCGCTATTGGTTTCCTGGACATCTCCCTTCATTTCAATTAGTTTAGCCTTCATATGTTCCTCCAATTTGTGACTGTACTCTACCAATTCTGTGAGCATCCTGATAAATAGTGTTTTAAATTGGGCTTCTGAGAGCCTGGCAATCTGTTGGTCGCTTAGAGTTATTTGCTCTGGGACTTTGAGTTCTTCTTGCGCCATCCTTTGGGCTGTCCATGCCTGTTAAGTAGCAGGAACGGAGCCCTAGGTTTTCACCAGAATAGGGCAACTCAGTTGCTGGGTTGTGACATTGTATGTGGGGGCAGGGTCAAAGAGGGACAATGGCTTCCCTCCGGCGCCTGCCGCCGCCGCGACCCCCACCAGCACTGCAGCCACCAACCGTTACCAGGGCCACAGGCCCCACTCCACTGCACGTGAGTGTGCCACCGCTGTCAGCCCTCCGCCACTGGGTTCGCCCCCTGGGGCATGCGTGGTCCGTCTCACTGAGTGCGAATGTGCGACCTTGGTCAGTCTGCCCCGCACCCCGACTAGGTCCGGGCTGCCTTCGCTCCTAGGTCTGTCCTTCCGGACCCTGCTCCACTGCTGGCTCTGCCTCTCTTACTGTCCCCGTTGAACAGTTTGTAGCTGTCGGACTTCCATATAATTCGGTTTTCTGGCCTCTGTGTGTGTCTTAGTTCTCCAAAACTTTTGTTGTATCCAAACTTGGTTGTGGGAGAAGGCACAGTGTTTCCACCTATGCCTCCAACTTGGCGGAAGTTATCACAGCTCTTTTTAGATGTATTTTATTGATTATGCTATTACAGTTGTCCCATTTCCCCCCTCCATCCCCTCCACTCTGCACACCCTCTCCCACCAACATTCCCCTTGTTTAGATCATGTCCATGTATCATACTTGTAAGTTCTTGACCTCTACATGTCCCATACTATTCTTATCCTCCTCTTGTCTATTTTCTACCTATCATTTATGCTACTTATTCTATGTACATTCCCCCCCTCTGATTTCTCACTCCCCTGTTGATAAGCCTCCAAGTGATCTCCATTTCTGTAGTTCTGTTCATGTTCTAGTTGTTTGCTTAGCTTGCTTTTGTTTTTGTTTTAGGTGTGGTGGTTAATAATTGTGAGTTTGCTGTTATTTTGCCATACATGTTTTTTATCTTCTTTTTTCTAGATGAGTTCCTTTAACATTTCATATAATAAGAGCTTGGTGTTGATGAACTCCTTTAACTTGACCTTATCTGGGAAGCACTTTATCTGCCCTTCCATTCTAAATGAAAGCTTTGCTGGACAAAGCAATCTTGGGTGTAGGTCCTTGCCTTTCATGACTTGGAATACTTCTTTCTAGCCCCTTCTTCTCTGTAAGGTTTCTTTTGAGAAATCAGCTGACAGTCTGATGGGAACTCCTTTGTAAGTAACTCTCTCATTTTGTCTTGCTGCTTTTAAGATGCTCTCTTTATCTTTAATTTTGGGTAATTCTTAATGTAATTCTGATGTGCCTAGGTGTGTTCCTCCTTGGGTCCAACTTCTTTGGGACTCTCTGAGCTTCCTGGACCTCCTGGAAGTCTATTTCCTTAGCCAGATTGGGGAAGTTCTTCTTTATTATTTGTTCAAATAACTTTTCCACTTGTTGCTCTTCCTCTTCTTTTGGTAATTGTATAATTCAGATGTTGGAATGTTTAAAGATGTCCTGGAGGTTCCTAAGCCTCTCCTCATTTTTTTTGAATTCTTGTTTCTTTGTTCTTTTCTGATTGGATGTTTCTTTCTTCCTTCTCGTCCACTCCACTGATTTGAGTCCCAGTTTTCTTCCCATCACTTTTGGTTCCCTGTACATTTTATTTTATTTCACTTAGTATAGTCTTCAATTTTCATTCTAATTTGCAACCAAATTGTACCAATTCTGTGACCATCCTGATCACCAGTGTTTTGAACTATGCATCTTATAGGTTGGCTACCTCTTTGTCTGTTAGTTGTATTATTTCTTGAGCTTTGATCTGTTGTTTCATTTGGGCCATTTTTTTGTCATACCTGTTAGGTAGTAAGGGGTGGAACCTTAGGTGTTCACCAGGGCAGGGCAACCTAGTCACTGGGTTGTGGACACTATATGTGGGGCAAGGGGCAGAGAGGGAACAGTGACACTTGCTCCACTCTCTGCTGCATTTCAGTCACTTCTCCCACTTTCTGCAAGTACATTGGGCCCTTCTTGTGCTGATTCATGTGTGGGTGGGTTTGTGTACATCCTGGGACCCTGTGCATTTCTCCAATAATCTCTCCTGTGAGGCCGGGAGTTTCTCCTGGCACCTCAACCCCCACAGGTATTTTCAACTGGTGTTTTGAAGCTTTATTTCCCCATGCTGGGACCCTGTGTTGCATAGTCTGTCTCCCCAGTTTTGCCTGGTTTATCTGTGGGTGCATGTGGGACCAGATGTGCTATACCCCTCTACAATCCACCACCTCACTGGGTCCACTAGTGGCCACTTGGCATGCCTTGGGTCTGCCAGCTGCCCTGCTGTGAGCCCTCTCTATCCTGGCTTCCCGACTCCACCCTCCTACCAATCTGGATGAACATGTCTACTTTAACTCCTTGGTTGTCGGACTTCCATACAGTTCAATTTTCTGTCAGTACTGGCTTTTTTTTGTTTTGTTTTGTTTTGTTTTTAAATTTTTGTTGTCCTTATTTTGGTTGTGTGAAGAGGCACAGTATGTATACCTATGCCTCCATCTTGGCAGAAATAACACAGCTTTTTAATCTACTCATCTACTAATGTCATTAGTAACCATTAAGCCATTAAAAGGACAGAAAATAAATGTATAACAGGTGGAACACTAGAAAGGCATATTGCAAACATAGGGATACAGAAGGATTGAAATAAGGGATGAAAAAAGAAATGGCAGCTAGTAATTAAACAATAAAAAAGTACTTGGTACAGTTCCCTAATAAAACCAGACAAAATAGACTTTGAGGGGAAAAAGCATCATTAGAGACAATGAGAACCTTTATGTAATAATAAATTATTGGGAGGGAGAGGAAGATGGCGACAGAGCAACAGGGAGGGAACCAAGCTCCCATGCATCTGGTAGAAAATCCAGAATGGAGGCCGCAGCTGCCTGAGAGGCGGGTGCGCTACTGGTACTGCTGAGCAGGCTGCTGGTGTTGCAGGGCTGAAGCAGGCGGTGCAGTCAAATCTGCTACCTGCGCGGGACCCCTCGTCACTGTCCAGCCACTCTGCCAACCTCGGCGCTGGGAGGGGACCTCAGATACAAAATTTAAAAGGTGCTGGAGAGAGAGAGAAAATGACGGCGGAGTATGACGGGGCGACTCCAGTTCTCGTACCCCTGGGAGAAAATCCTGGAAGATCTACTGAGGAACAGCGCAATCAATTCCCCAACCAACAATTCCCCAGCATTTATGAAAATAAGAGATGAGAGATAGTGACGTCCGTGGGGTCTCAGGGACTTGAGTAAGGATGGAGGCGGCCAACCAGCGGCAACCCTGGGCCTGCGCATAATGGCCCTGAGCTGTGGCTGTCCCAGCAGTTGCAGCCCAGAGGCTTCTGTCTGCGCCTAGCAACAGGGCCATCTGCCACAGAGGACTCATCGGGGAGCCAGGCACCCCAGAGTAAAGTCAAAAGCAGCAACGGTGGGAGCAGCAACGGCGGGATCAGCAGCCCTTGGCTGGTGCCTAACGGACTTGGAGCTGCTGCTGCCCAAGCTTTCAGGGCCCAGAGGCTTCCATCTCTGGCCAGCATCAGGATGTCTGCCACAGAGGACTCATCAGGAGCCCGGCACCTGTGAGTAAGGACAAAAGTGGAAGCAGCAGAGCCGGCTGCCCTCGGCCAGCCTGAAACGCCTCGGAGCCGCCGTTGCTGCTGCGTTAGGGGTGTAGAGGCTTCCGTCTGTGGCCAGTGCCACGGAGGACTTATTGAGAGCCCAGCACCCTGTGGAGCCTCGGGCAGGCTGCGGGGTCCTTGGAAGAGAACTGGCTCTGTCCCTCCCCATCTAGGTGGGGCTGGGTCGTAGAGACCTGTCTGCCTAGGTTTGCAGGGAGGGTGGCAAGGACAGGGGGCCCTGTTCAGTTGTGATCTCTGTGGTCGCCAGCCCATCAGCCTGACAGCCCAGGAAACTTGAGAGGAGCATTGTCCTAACCAGTCAGGTTGGGGATTGGGCTGGGCTGGGCTGGGCTGGGCTGAGAGGCATGCTTTTTGGAGAAGTTTTTATCGGAAAGTGGACTGGGGTGTTCTCCTGTGAAGGCAGCTTGACTTGCTTCTTGCCCAGACACAGGACTGGGAAGGACCAGCACCAGATCCCATGGGACCCAGGGAGACTGTTGGGTGGGCGGGCACCCGAACCCCAGTCTGGAAGCCTGGCTGGCATGGGGGAGTGTGCCTGGGCCTACAACCCAGCCCAAAGAGAAGTCCTGCTGAAACCAGAAAAACCGGATGAGACAGTTTCAAACCAACAAGGGAGGGTTTCTTTTCTTTTACTTTTTTTGTATATTTTTAACACTTTTTTCATTAATCGTATATTTTTAAAATTTTATTGTTGCTGTATCTTTCAGTACTTTGTTCCTCTCCTTTTTCCTGTTTTATTCCTTCTTCCTTTCATTCCAAACTTATTGCTTTTTTCTCACTTCTCCTGCCCTTTTTTTGTTTGCTTGTTTGTTTGTTTGTTGCTTTCTATACCACTGTAAATACTTCACAACACAATTCTCAGGTCTTAGCCCACTTTACAGGTTCCTGAATTCTATTACTGTAGTGATTAACTCTACTTGCTCACATGCTATGCCTATTTACTATTCTTCACACTCACCTTAGCTCAAAATCTGACCACCCACAACCTCACTGCTTTCTAGATACAACTCACAAGCCTTCCCTCCCCAACAAGAGACTTATCTTTGTTCTATCCTTTCTTAAAAGTGGCAAACAGGGTTGAAGATTACAGTTAACACTATATAGAGCCTAAAGATCTTCTATCTCCTCTCTACTGGCTGTGACTGTAAATATCATAAAGTACAATCCTGCTGTCATAAACCATTTTGCCTCCCCTTCCAACTGATCACAAACACACAAAGAAAGGAGTAGGTGGAAGCGGAGAACATCAAGATACCTGCAGGAGACTGCACCACTGAATTTCACAGGAATTCCACCACAGAAGTTCACACCATAAACCCAGGGAGTCAGAACAGATCAATTTAAGAAGTTGAGGCTAAGAAGAAGAGTCTCAAAAACAATGGAAAGAGAAAGAAACAATGCCTAAATTAAAGAAAAGGTAGAAGTCTCAGAAATAATGACAGATGAAAGAGAGGCAAGTCAGCTATCAGATATTGAATTCAAAGCACTAGTTATCAGGAAATTCAAAGAGCTCACAATGAGCTACCAGAAACTAGAGGGGAGCTACCAGAAACTAGAGGGGAGTTACAATGAGATCTCCGCAAACTATATCAACATGAAAAAGGATATAGAAAGGATCAGCAAGGCCAAGAGGAAATGAAGAATAGAATTTTGGAACTGAAGAGCACAGTAGAAGGAATGAAAAGCAGGATTGATGAGGCAGAAGATTGGATCAGAGAGTTGGAGGACACAGTAGAAAGAATCTCCCAGAAAGAGCAAGAAAGGGAAAAGAGGCTCAGAAAGAACGAAGAGGGATTAAGAGAAATGCAAGACAATATAAAACATAATATCCAAATAATAGGAATACCAGAAGGAGAAGAAGAAGAACAAGGGATAGAAAACCTACTTGAAAGAGAAATGATGGAAAATTTCCCTAATTTGATGAGAGAAAAAGTTACACGAATCCAGGAATCACAGAGAGTCCCATTCAAGAGGAAGCCAAAGAGGCCCACTTCAAGACACATCATCATTAAAATATCAAAATTCCAAAACAAAGAGAAAATCTTAAAGGCAGCAAGGGAGAAAAAGGAAGTAACATACAAGGGAGCCGCAATAAGGTTAGCTACTGACTTCTCAATGGAAACACTCCAAGCAAGAAGAGAATGGCAAGAAATATTTCAAGTAATGAGAAACAGAGGCCTACGACCATGGCTACTTTACCCAGCACGGCCCTCAATCAAGATAGAAGGCCAAATAAAGAGCTTCCAAGACAAAAGAAGTCTAAAAGAATATGCCTCCACCAAACCAGCTCTACAAGAAATACTAAAAGGACTGCTGTAAGGAAAGGAAGGAAAAGAGATAGAGAAAAACTCTGGTACAAAAATGACAATGAATAAGGACTTATCAATAATAACCTTACAAGTAAATGGATTAAATGCTCCAATCAAAAGGCATAGAATAGCTGAATGAATAAGAAAGCATGACCCACACATATGCTGCCTACAGGAGACCCACTTCAGGACAAAAGACCATCACAGAATAAAAGTGAAAAGCTGGAAACAAATTTTCCAAGCAAATGGTCAAGAAAAAAAAAGCCAGGGTAGCAATTCTAATATCAGACAAAATAGATTTCAAAAAAAGGGCCATAAAGAGAGACCCGGAAGGTCACTTCATAATACTCTAGGGAAAAATGTACCAGGAAGACATTAGCATCGTAAATATATACGCACCCAACATAGGAACATCCAAATATATAAGAAAAATCCTAGAGGACTTCAAGAAAGATATTGACAGCAATACAATTATAGTAGGGGACTTTAATACCCCACTGTCAAAAATGGACAGATCTTCCAAACAAAATATCAACTAAGATATAGCTGCACTAAACAACACCCCAGATGAAATGGACTAGACTGATATATAGAGAGCCCTACATCCCAAAGAAGCTAAATACACATTCTTTTCAAATGCACATGGAACATTTTCAAAGATAGACCACATGATAGGACACAAAATGAGCCTCAAAAAATTCAAGAAAATTGAAATCATACCAAGCATTTTCTCTGGTAACAAGGGACTGAAATTAGAAACCAACCCCACAGGAAAAAACCCAAAACACCCAAAATCATGGAGACTCAATGGTATGCTATTTAACAACAAAAGGGTCAAGATTGTAATTAGGGAAGAAATCAAAAAGTTTCTGGAAACAAATGAAAATGAACTCAAAACAACCCCAAACTTCTGGGACATGGAGAAGGCAGTCCTGAGAGGGAAGTTCATACCAATACAGGCTGACCTTAAGACCATAAAAACATTTCAAACAAACAACCTAACCCTATGCCTGCAAGAACTTGAAGAACAACCACAAAGACATCCCAGAGCAAGTAGAAGGAAGGAAATAACCAAGGTCAGAGCAGAACTAAATGACATAGAGACTATAAGCACAATTCTAAGGATCAATGAATCTAGGAGTTGGTTTTTTGAAAAGATAAACAAAATAGACAAGACTTTAAGGAGTCTCATTAAGAAAAGGAGAGGACACAAATGAATTCAATAAGAAATGAAAGAGGGGAGATTACAACTGATAGCACAGAAATACAAGAAATTGTAAGAAATTACTATGAAGAACTCTATGCCAAGAAATTTGAAAACCTAGGTGAAATGGACGAATTTCTAGAAAAATATAATCTTCCAAAACTCAATGAAAAAGAAACAGAAAACATGAACAGGCCAATAAGAGCAGATGAAATTGAAGAAGTAATCAAAAAACTCCCATCACACAAAAGCCCCGGACCAGATGGTTTCACAGGAGAATTCTACAAAGCGTTTAAGGAAGAGCTAACCCCTATTCTTCACAGACTATTCCAAAAAATCCAAAATGATGGGAAACTCCCAAACTCTTTTTATGAAGCGAGCATTATCCTAATTCCAAAACCAGATAGAGACACAACAAAGAAAGAAAATTACAGGCCAATATCACTGATGAACATAGATGCTAAAATCCTCAACAAAATATTGGCAAATCGCATCCAACAATACATCAAAAAGATCATACACCATGACCAAGTGGGATTCATCCCAGGGATGCAAGGATGGTTCAATATCCGCAAATCAGTAAATGTAATACACCACATAAACAAAAGCAAGGACAAAAACCACATGGTCATATCAATAGATGCGGAAAAAGCTTTTGATAAGGTACAACACCCATTTATGATAAAGGTACTCAGCAAAGTGGGAATAGAGGGAGCATTCCTCAATATAATAAAGGCCATATATGAAAGACCTACAGCCAACATCATACTGAATGGGCAAAAACTGAAAGCTTTTCCACTAAGATCAGGAACAAGACAAGGTTGTCCACTTTCACCACTTCTATTTAATATAGTATTGGAAGTTCTAGCCACAGCAATCAGACAAGAAAAGGAAATAAAAGGCATCCAAATCGGAAAGGAGGAAACAAAACTGTCACTGTTTGCAGATGACATGATAGTGTACATGGAAAATCCTATAGACTCTACCAAAAAACTGCTGGAACTAATAAATGAATTTGGCAAAACAGCGGGATACAAAGTCAATATCCAGAAATCAAAGGCATTTCTGTATACTAACAATGAATCAGCAGAAGCAGAAATCAAGAAAAAAATCCCATTCGATATAGCAAAAAGAAAAATAAAATATCTGGGAATAAATCTAACCAAGGAGGTTAAAGACCTGTATGCAGAAAATTACACAACACTGAAGACAGAAATCAAGGAAGACACAAACAAATGGAGACGTATACCGTGTTCATGGATTGGAAGAATTAACATCATCAAAATGTCCATACTACCCAAAGCAATTTACAGATTCAATGCAATACCTATTAAAGTACCAATGGCATATTTCACAGACATAGAACAAACACTTCAAAAATTTATATGGAACCATAAAAGACCCCGAATAGCAGCTGCAATGTTAAGAAAGAAGAACAAAGTAGGAGGGATCACAATACCTGATATCAAACTGTATTACAAGGCCACTGTAATCAAAACAGCCTGGTACTGGCATAAAAACAGGCACATAGACCAATGGAACAGAATAGAGAACCCAGAAATAAACCCAACTCTCTACAGTCAATTAATATTCGACAAAGGGGGCAGTAACATAAAATGGGGTAAAGATAGCCTCTTCAACAAATGGTGTTGGGAGAACTGGACAGCTACATGCAAAAAAATGAAACTCGAGCACCAACTTACATCATACACCAAAATAAATTCAAGGTGGATAAAAGACTTAAATATAAGCCATGACACCATTAAAGTCCTAGAGGAGAACATTGGCAGGAAAATCTCAGATATTTCACGCAGCAACATTTTTACTGATATGTCCCCTAGAGCAAGGACTATAAAGGAAAGAATAAACAAATGGGATCTCATCAAAATAAAAAGCTTCTGCGCAGCTAAAGAAAACAGCATTAAAATAAAAAGACAACCAACTGTATGGGAAAACATATTTGCCAATGATACCTCAGACAAAGGTTTAATCTCCAAAATATACAAAGAACTCACACGACTTCACTCTAAGAAGACAACTAACCCAATTAAAAAATGGGGAAAGGACTTGAACAGACACTTCTGCAAGGAGGACATACAGAGGATCCAGAGACACATGAAGAGATGCTCAATATCGCTTGCTATCAGAGAGATGCAAATTAAAACCACAATGAGATACCACTTTACACCGGTGAGAATGGCTATCATAAACAAAGCAATAAACAACGAATGTTGGAGAGGGTGTGGGGAAAAGGGGACTCTGGTCCACTGTTGGTGGGATTGCAGACTGGTACAACCATTATGGAAAACAGTATGGAATTTTCTAAGAAAACTAAAATTGGACCTGCCTTTTGACCCAGCCATTCCACTGCTAGGATTGTATCCTAAGAACCCCAAAACACCAATCCCAAAGAACCTATGCACCCCAATGTTCATAGCAGCACAATTTACAATAGCCAAGAGTTGGAAGCAACCTAGGTGGCCGTCAGTAAATGAATGGATCAAAAAACTATGGTACATATATACACAATGGAATTTCATGCTGCAGAAAGTAAGAAGGAGCTCCTACCTTTTGCAACAACATGGATGGAACTGGAAAGCATTATGCTGAGTGAAATAAGCCAGGTGTTGAAGGACAAATACCATATGATCTCCCCTTTAACAGGAAGCTAAACAACAAAACAAACAAGCAAGCAAAATATAACCAAAAACACTGAAATAGAGAACAGTCTGACAGTTACCAGAGGCGAGAGGGGAAGGAATTTCAGGGGAAATAGGTGAGGGATTTAGAGGAACCTATATAAAGGATACATAGACAACAACTGAGAAGGGTGGAAATGGGAGGGAGGGGGAAGCTCAGGGGTGGTATGGGATGGGAGTAATAGACAGAAAGCTGTAGTTGAAAAATAATTAAATCAAAATATTGAGGAAAAAAAAGAGAAGAAAAAAATGAAACTACCTTTTGACCCAGCAATTCCACTGCTAGGATCATATCCTAGGAACCCTGAAACACCAATCCAAATGAACCTATATACCCCAATTTCATAGCAGCATAATTTACAATAGTCTAGTGCGGTAAATATCCTAAATGCCCATGAGTAAATGGATGGATCAAAAACCTGTGGTACATTTGCAGAAAGGAACAGTATACAGCAGAAAGAAAGAAGGAGCTCCTACCCTTTGCAACGGCATGGATAGAACTGGAGAGTATTATGCTAAGTGAAAAAAGCCAGGCAGTGAAAGACAAATATCCTATGATCTCACCAATAAGTGGATCATAATTAACAAAGCAAATGAGTAAAATATAACCAGAGACATGGAAATAAAGAATGAGATGACAGTAACCAGATGGATGTGGGGAGGGGGATAATGGTGGAAAGAAGGGGAAGGGTTGTCAAGGAACATGTATAAAGAACCTATGGACAAAGACAGTGTGAGGGGAGTGCAGAGGAGAGTAATAGGGGGAAAATAGAGACAACTGCAATAGAAAAACTAACTAAATTAAATAATTAAATAATTAATAAGATTAAATAAATAAAAAGGTCTCTGCGAAAAAAGAATAAAATATACATTTTCTCTTTCTGAGGTATACATAATGTTTACATTTACTCATTATTCCCAAGTCTGTAGCACCTAGTATGTTTTAAGTCTTTAAGTCTTCTTCTTATAATTTTATATTTTTATAATCCACAAAATTATTATGTAGGTCTAGGTTACAAATGTAATTTTATAAAGAATTTTGTTTCCTTCTCTCTTCTTCAAATAAAAAGCTCAAACAAAAAAAAAAGAAGAGAAAAAACGTTAGTCTTAAATGAAAATATTGTACTAAAAAAGAGAAATGTGAAATTAGGAAAATAATACAAAAATAAACCATTAGAAATTAGAACGAAAGAAATTGAGATAAAAACAGACATTAATGAACTAAATTATATATAAATTAGTATATACATATATACATATATGTATATAGCACATGCATATGTATATATTAGTATATATATGCATATCTCTCTCTCTCTCTGTATGTATATATGTATATATATATATATATATATATATATATATATATGCCAAAATGATGAGTGATTCAAACCTGGTTTCTTGGAATAGGTAGGCCTCTGCATTTCAGACTCTACGGCTGATATTTCTGTCTCAAGGAGTGCAGGCCATTTCCCTTTGCCTCTTTCATGTTTGTTAAGATGAAAAAGTCCTACATGAAAAGTTCTCTCTCAGTAGAGAGAACTTTTCCCTGAGATGTTTTTGACTATTCTCTTGCCTGCCTCTGGCTCTGCCTCAGGGGTCAGCTGGAGGGAATCCTATGCAGGGTTTTTGTCACTGTTCTCAGAGAGAGGCCCCCAGCCAGCAAATTAGGCACCACCTGGGGCTTGTTAGAAATGTGGGGTCCTCTTTTTTTGTTTACAGCCAAGTAGTATTCCCTTATATATATGTCCCATGGTTGTTTTATCCTCTCATGTACTGATGGACACTTGTTCTGCTTCCATATCTTGGTGATTGTAAATAATGCTGCAGTGAACGTAGGGGTGCTTATGTTGTTTTCAAAAAGTGTTTAGGGTTATTTCAGATATATTCCCAAAAGTGGAATTGCTGGG
Source organism: Sturnira hondurensis (assembly GCF_014824575.4). Classification (NCBI taxonomy): domain Eukaryota; kingdom Metazoa; phylum Chordata; class Mammalia; order Chiroptera; family Phyllostomidae; genus Sturnira; species Sturnira hondurensis. The sequence goes on from NW_028073091.1 coordinate 1,164,536, forward strand.
TCAAAAGGCAGATCCATTTTTAATTTTTGAGATATCTCCATACTACTTTTTCTTTTTATTCTTTATTTCTTTATTGTTGTTCAAACACAGTTGTCTCCATTATCCTCCCTGCCTCAATTCTCTCCCACCCCAGCCATCCCCACTCCATACTACTTTCCACAGTGGCTATACCAGTCTGCATTCCCACCAACAGTGCAAAAGGGTTCCCCTTTCTCTACAACCTCACCAGCACTTAAAACCATAAAAGACCCCGAATAGCAGCCGCAATTTTCAGAAAGAAGAACAAAGTAGGAGGGATCACAATACCTGATGTCAAACTGTATTACAAGGCCACTGTAATCAAAACAGCCTGGTACTGGCATAAAAACAGCCACATAGACCAGTGGAATAGAACAGAGAACCCAGAAATAAACCCAACTCTCTACAGTCAATTAATATTCAACAAGGGGGCAATAACATAAAATGGAGTAAAGATAGCCTCTTCAACAAATGGTGTTGGGAGAACTGGACAGCTACATGCAAAAAAAATGAAACTCAAGCACCAACTTACTCCATACACCAAAACTAATTCAAGGTGGATAAAAGACTTAAATATTAGCCACGAAACCATGAAAGCCCTAGAGGAGAACATTGTCAGGAAAATCTCAGATATTCCATGCAGCAAGATTTTTACTGATACATCTCCCAAAGCAAGGGACATAAAGGAAAGAATAAATAAATGGGATCTCATCAAACTTAAAAGCTTCTGCATGGCCAAAGAAATCAGTATCAAGATAAAAAGGAAGCAACAGTTTGGGAAAACGTATTTGCCAATGACACCTCAGACAAAGGTTTAATCTCCAAAATATACAAAGAACTGACACGACTACACTCAAAGAAGACGAGCAACCCAATTAAAAAATGGGCAAAGGACTTGAACAGACATTTCTCCAACGAGGACATACAGAGGATACAGAGACACATGAAAAGATGCTCGATATCACTAGCTATCAGAGAAATGCAAATCAAAACTACAATGGGATACCACTTAACACCTGTCAGAATGGCTACCATAAACAAAGAAACAAACAAAAGTGTTGGAGAGGTTGTGGGGAAAAGGGGACCCTAGTTCACTGTTGTTGGGATTGCAGACTGGTACAACCACTATGGAAAACGGTATGGAGTTTTCTAAGAAAACTAAAAATGGATGTGCCTTTTGACCCAGCAATTCCAGTATTAGGAGTATGTCCTAAGAACGCTGAGTCACCAATCCAAAAGAACCTATGCACCCCAATGTTCATAGCAGCACAATTTACAATAGCCAAGAGTTGGAAGCAACCTAGATGCCTATCGGTAAATGACTGGATCAAAAAACTATGGTACATTTACACAATGGAATTCTATGCTGCAGAAAGAAAGAAGGAGCTCCTACCCTTTGCAACATCATGGATGGAACTGGAAAGCATTATGCTGAGCTAAATAAGCCGGGCGGTGAAAGACAAATACCCTATGATATTACCTTTAACAGTATTCTAAACAACAAAAGAAACAAGCAAGCAAAATGTAACCAAAGACACTGTAATACAGAAGGTGCTGACAGGATCCAGAGGGGTTAGGAGAGAGAATTACAGGGGAAAAGTGGAAGGACTCACATGAACAAGTATAAAGGATGCATGGACAATAACTAAGGTATGGGGCGGAGATGGGAGGGAGTTTGGGAGCACTGCGGAGGGCAAGGCTGGGGATACAGGAAAGAAAACTGTACGTGAACAAGAGTTAAATAAAAATTAAAAAAAGTTAAAAAAATCTGTATCACACACACACATACACAATGAAGCAAGGAAATTCTAAAATAAATAATCTACCTTTACACTTAAAGGTACTTGAAAAAAAGAACAAAGTTCAAAGTGGGTAGAAGGAAGGACACGATAAATATCAGAGAAGATATAAATGAAATAGAGTCTAAAAATAGAGAAGATCAATGAAACTAAGACCTGGTTGTTTAAAAAGATAAACAAAATTGATAAACTTTTTAGCTAGACTTATCAAAAAAGAAAGAAAGGCAACCCAAATAAATAAAATCAGAAATTAATGAGGAAAGTGACAATTGACATCACATACATGCAACGGATTGTTGGAAAATAATATAAACAATTATATGTCAACAAACTGGACAACCTGGAAGAAATGGATAAATTCTTAGAAAAATACAACTTTCCAAACTATTCAAGAAGAAACAGAATGTACATGGACAACAGCATGGTGATTTTAGGGGGAGAGAGGCATAAGGGGAATAAATGGTAATGGGAATAAAATGCAATAAAAGAAGAAGAAAGAGGAGTTGGTAAGATAGAGGGGGAATGAGTGGAAGCCACACTTATCTCCTCCTAGGACCAATCTCGAATTACAACTAAATTGTGGAGAAATTACCCAGAAGAAAACTGAACAATAGCAACAGAGAATCCTTATAACCTCACATAGAAAGAAGAAGCAGCTTCAACATAAGCTGTCTGGTAAGGAGTGCAGTGGAGATATGAGAGTGCTGCCTGGGCACCCATTGTGGAGACTCAAGAGGGCTGGCTGGGCACCCACAGGTGGCAGCACCAGGGGAATAATTAAAAAGCATGTTAGACCCCCATGCGAAGAATGGGGTCTAAAGCCTAAGCTGGGATCCCCAGTCTAGAAAACTAGAGCTCAAAAAGTATGCAGATAACTACCAGCAGTGAAAAGTGGCAAGGTTACTTTCTGCCAGAGATACATTGCTGGAGACACAAAGAGCCATACAAAGGGCCAATGTACAAATTTTCATTTGCTGTCACTTACTCAGGATTCCAGCAAAGGTGAAAGCAGAGTGAGCTAGAGACACCTGAGGAGAGACTGGGGATGTAAGTTTTGGGAACAGAGCAGAGGGAGGAGCTGCAGGGAACTTGGAGCAGAATCATCCACCAAATGGCATCAGACCATGCCCCTCCCAGTGGCAGCAACCTGAGGGGAAACAATAGCCCTGCCCCAAAGAGAAACTCTGCCTGTCTCTGTGGCGCTTAGGCCTGACTGGTGAGTACAGAGTGACTAGATTAATGACTAAAGGAGACAGCCACAGACAAAAATACCAGGAAAAGAGGGGGCAGAGTGGACTAGAGACACCTGAAGAGAGAATGGACACCTAGGCCTGGGGGAGAGAACTGAGAGAGCAGCTGCCAGGATCCCAGTGCTGAGTTTTCACCCATACTGCAGCAAGCATCCTGCTCAGGCAGACCACACCCTTCCAAGCAGCAGCCTGAGGGGAAATGATAGCCCCAAACCCAGGAGGAATACTGCCTCATCCGATGGGGCTTAAGGGTGACTGCTGAGTGCAAAGTGACTGATTAATAACTGCAGGAGAGAACTCTAGACAGAAGATCTCTAGCAGTTTCAGAGCAGGATGCCTAAGGTCAGTCAGGGTCAACATCTGACACCATTAGAGGCAGATCCCAAAAGAAAAAAGACACTGGTAAATATTAAGGCTACTGAGATGAAATCCACTGTGGTCTTCTCCAAGATTAGTGATATATTCTTTTCTGCATAGCTTTTTTAACATTCATTTCTTGTTCAGCAAGTTTGTGTATATTAAGTCCCTAGAATTTATACTATGGTTTATTTTTCTCCCTTGCTATAATAGTCTTAATCTCTTTACATTCTTATTAATAGTGGTTCATTTGCTGTTCATACTGAGATTGTGGGGGAGAGATATTTCTGTGTATGTGTGTTTCTTCCTTGGCCTTTGTGCTTTACTTCTGGCAATACCTGGACAACAGCATACAAGACATCATGGGCAGAGTGACCTCAGTCAACCAGCTGGAGGAAAGAACCCACCAAAAAAAGACCCCAAAACAATCAAAAGCCAAATACATCCAGAGAACCAACATAAACAGCTTCCAAGAACAGCAAGTTCAGGAGACCAAGGAGACTGCAACACTGAATCTCACAGGTTCAATGCCATATAAGTTCACACCACAAACTCAGGGAGTCACAACAGATCAATTTAAGGAGCAGAAGCTAACAAGAAGTGTCTCAGAAACAATGGGAAGGCAAAGAAACAAACCCCAAACAAAAGGAAAGGAACAAGCCTTAGAAAGAGTGCTAAATGAAATAGAGGCAAATCAACTATCAGGTACTGGGATCAAAGCAATGGTTATAGGAAAGCTCAATGAGTACACTAAGAATTACCAAAAACTGCAGGGAAACTAAAAAGAAGTCACTGCAAATTATATCAATATAAAAAAAGGACATAGAACCTGTCAACAAAAGACAAAAGGAAATGAGGAATATAATTTGTGAATTGAACACAGTAGAAGAATCAAATGTAGGCTCAATTGAACACAGGATCCACTCTGCAAGCTAGAGGACAAGGCAGAAAAAACAACAACACCCAGATAGAGGAAGAAAAGGAAAAAGAAGACTCAGAAAGAATGAAGAGTGTTAAGAGAAATGCAAGACAGCATGAAACATATAAACATCCATATAATAGGGGACCAGAAGGAGAAGAAAAAGAACAAGGGACAGAAAACCTGTTCAAAAAAGTAATAATGAAAAACTTCCCTAATTTGAGGACTGAAAGACTCACACAAATCAAGAAAGCACAGAAGGTCCCAATCAAAGAAACCCAAACAGGCCCACTGCAAGAAACATCATAATTAAAATAGCAAAATTCCAAGACAAAGAGAGAATTTTAAAGGTAGAAAGGGAGGAAAGGAAGCAACATAAAAGGGAGCCCTGATAAGGCTAACAGAACACTTCTCAACAGAAACACTACAAGGAGGAAGGAAATGGCAAGAAATATTCCAATAAGGGAGAACAAAGGCCTGCAACTAAGATTACTCTATCCAGCAAGACTCTCAATTAAAATATTAGGTGAAAAAAGGAGTTTCCAAAACAAAAGAAGGCTGAAAGATTATACTCCACTAAACCAGCTTTGCAAGAGATGCTAAAGGGACTGCTTTAAGGAAAGGAAGAAAAAGTGTGAGAGAGATAGGAACACAAGTATGAAAAAAATACAATGAATAAGTACCTATCAATTATAACCTTAAATGTAAATGGATTCAGTGCTGCAATGAAAAGACATAAGCTGAATGGATAATAAACCATGACCCACACACATGCTGTCTACAAGAGACCCACCTCAGGACAAAAGACCTACACAGACTGAATGTGAAGGGCTGGAAACAAATATTCCAAGCAAATGAACAAGGAGGAAAAAAAGGTGGAAGAGCAATACTCATATCAGACAAAATAGACTTCAAAAAAAGGGTTGTAAAAAAAGACTCAGGATGTCACTTCATAATACTCAAGAGAAGAATGCATCAAGAAGATATAAACATTGTAAACATATATGAACCCAAGATAGGAGCACCCAAATATACAACAAAAATCTTGGAGAACTTCAAGAAAGATATTGACAGCAACACAATTATAGTAGGGGATTTCAACATCCCACTATAAAAAATGGACAGATCTTTCAAACAAAATATAAATAAAGATATTGTGGCACTGAACAATGCCCTAGGTGAAATGGACTTAACTGATATATAGAGAGCCCTTCATCCCAAAGAAGCAAAATACACATTCTTTTCAAATGCACACAGAACATTTTCAAAGACAGACCACATGATTGGACACAAGACAAGCCTTAACAAATTCAAGAAAATTGAAATCATATCAAGCATTTTCTCTGACCACAAGGATCTGAAACAAACAAAAAAAAACAACCTGAAGGAAAAAATTCAAAAACACTCAAACTCATGGTGATTGATAGCATGCTGTTAAATAACGAGTGGGTCAAGAATGAGATCAAGAAAGAAATTAAAAAGTTTCTGGAAACAAATGAAAACGAACTCACAGCAACCCAAAACTTATGGGATACAGCAAAGGCAGTCCTGAGAGGAAAGTTCATAGCAATACAGACCTACCTAAAAGATATACAAACATTTCAAACAAACAACCTAACCCTACATCTACAGAAACTTGACGAATAACAACAAAGACAGCCCAGAGCAAGTAGAAGGAAGGAAATAATCAAGATCAGAGCACACTTAAACAACACAGAGACTAAAGAAACGATTCTAAGGATCAATGAATCCAGGAGCTGGTTCTTTAAAAACATAAACAAAATTGACAAGCCATTAAGCAGTCTCATCAAGAAAAAATAGAAGCCCTGGCTGGTGTATCTCAGTGGATTGAGCCCGGGCCTGCGAACCAGAGGATCGCGGTTCGATTCCCAGTCAGGGCACATGCCTGGGTTGCAGGCCAGTTCCCTGCAGGCCAACTCCCAGCAGGGGATGCACAAAAGGCAGAGAGAAACATACATTGATGTTTCTCTCCCTCTCTCCTTCCCCTCTAAAGATAAATAAAAATAAATAAAATCTTTAAAAAGAAAAAGAAAAAATAGAGAAAGAGGAACCAAATAAACATAGTCAGAAATGAAATAGAAAACATTGTAACTGATACCACAGAAATACAAAATATTTTTTAAATTACTACAAAGAACTATATGCCAAGAAATTTGAAAACGTAGGTGAAATGAACAAATTGTTAGAAAGATATATGTTCCAAAACTGAATAAAGTAGAAGCAGATAGCTTGAAGAAACTAATAACAGCCAAGAAAATTGAAGCAATAATAAAAAAACTCCCAACACACAAAAGATCTGAGCCAGACAATTTCACAAGAGAATTCTACAAATCACTTAAGGAAGAGCTAACCCCCATTCTTCACAGACTATTCCAAAAAATCCAAGAACATACAAGACACCCAAACTCCTTTATGAAGCCAGCATCATTCTAATCACAAAACGAGACAAAGACATTACAAAGAAAGAATATTTCAGGCCAATATTGCTGATGGACATAGCTGCTAAAATCCTCAACAAAATATTGGCAAACTGCATTGAGCAATAAATAAAAAAGATGATACACCATGACCAAGTGGGATCCATCACCAGGATGTGAGGATGGTACAATATTTGGAAATCGATAAACATAATACATTACATAAACAAAAGCAAAAACAAAAATCACACGATCATATCAATAGATGCAGAAAATGCACTTGAGAAGGTACAACACCCACTTATAAAAAAAGCACTCAGCAAAGTGGGAATAGAGGGAGCATTCCTCAAGATAATAAAGAGCATATATGAGAGACCTACAGCCAACATCATACTCAACTGGCAAAAACTAAGAGCTTTCCCACTAAGATCAGGAACAAGACAAGGACGTCTGCTTTCACCACTCCTGTTCAACATAGTATTGGAAGTCCTAGCCACAGCAATCAGACAACAACAACAACAACAACAACAACAACAACAACAAAAGGCATCCAAATTGGAAAGGAGGAAGCAAAACTGTCACTGTTTGCAGATGCCATGATCATGTACATAGAATATCCTATAGACTCCACCAAAAAAGTATTCAACTTAATAAGTTAATTTGTCAAAACAGTGGGATAAAAAGTCAATATTCAGAAATCAAAAGCATTTTTGTAAACCAACAATGAAATAGCAAAAACAGAAAGCAGGAAAAAAATCCCATTTGATATAGCAACAAGAAAAATAAAATACCTAGGAATAAACCTAACCAAGAAGGTGAAAGCCCTGTACTCAGAAAACTATACAACACTCAAGAAGGAAATTAAGGAAGACAGACAAATGGAAGCATGTACCGTGCCCATGGATTGGAAGAATTAACACCATCAAAATGTCCGTACTACCCAAAGCAATTTATAGATTCAATGAAATCCTTATTAAAGTAACCAGTGGCATATTTCACAGATATAGAACAAGCATTCCAATAATTTATATGGAACCATAAAGGACCCCAAATAGCTGCAACAATTTTCAGAAAGAAGAACAAAGTAGGAGTGATCACAGTACCTGATACCAAACTGTATTACAAGACCACTGTAATCAAAACAGCCTGGTACTGGCATAAGAACAGACACATGGACCAATGGAACAGAATAGAGAGTCCAGAAATAAACCCAAATCTCTATGGTCAATTAATATTTGACAAAGCATGCAGCAGCATAAAATGGAGCAAAAATAGCCTCTTCAACAAATGGTGTTGGGACATTTGGACAGCTACATGCTAAAAAATGAAACTCGAGCACCGACTTAAACCATAGACAAAATAAATTCAAGGTAGATTAAAGGCTTAAATATAACTCATTACACCAGAAAAGTCCTAGAGGAAAACACAGGCAGGAAAATCTCAGGTATTCCACGCAGCAATATCTTCACTGATATGTCCCCTAGAGCAGTGGACACAAAAGAAAGAATAAACAAATGGGATCTCATCAAAATAAAAAGCTTCTGCACAGCTAGAGAAAACAGCATTAAAATAAAGATAACCAACCATATGGGAAAATATATTTGTCAATGATATCTCAGACAAGGGTTTGATCTCCAAAATATACAAACAACTCACACGACTCCACTCTAAGACAAGCAACCCAAGTGAAAAATGGGCAAAAGACTTGAACAGACACTTCTCCAAGGAGGACATACAGAGGATCCAGAGACATATGAAAAGATGCTCAATATCTCTAGCTATCAGAGAGATGCAAATTAACACCACAATGAGATACCACCTAACACCAGTGAGAATGGCCATCATAAACAAAGCAACAAACACCAAGTGTTGGAGAGGTTGTAGAGAAAAGGGGACCCTAGTACACTTTTGGTGGGATTGCAGACTGGTGTAGCCACTGTAGACAACAGTATGGAATTTTCTCAGAAACTAAAAATGGAACTGCCTTTTGACCCAGCAATTCCACTGCTAGGATTATATCCTAAGAACCTTGAAACACCAGTCCAAAAAAATCTATGCACCCAATGTTTATAGCAGCACAATTTACAACAGCTAAGTGCTTGAAGCAACTTAAGTGCCCATCAGTCAATGAATGAATCAATAAACTATGGTACATTTACAGAATGGAATTCTATGCAGCAGAAAAAAGGAGTTCCGACCCTTTGCAAGAGCATGGATGGAACTGGAGAGCACTACAGTAAGTGAAAAAAGACAGACAGTGAAAAACAAATACCATATGATCTCACCTTTAACTGAAACCTAATCAGCAAAACAAAGAAGCCAGCAAAATATAATCAAAGACATTCAAATTAAGAACAATCTGACAGTAACCAGAGGGGAGATGTGAGGGAATCTTGCAGGGAAAAGGGTGCATGATTTTCAGGAACAACTATAAAGGACACATGGACAAAACAAAGGGTGGGTGGAATCAGGGGATGGAGGTGGGGATTGCTGGGTTGGGGATAGAATGAGGGGGAAAAGGCAAAAAACTGAACTAAACAACAATAAAATTTAAAAGTATTTTTTAAGTATTATGAAGAGTAATTTTAAAGTTCACTCCCCATGTTTTTTTCTAGGTGTTTCATGGTTTCTAGTCTTACATTTAATTCTTGAGATCCATGGGAGTTTAATCTTGTAAATGGTGTAATAAAGTGATATAGCACGTTCTTTTTCATGTATCTGTTCAGTTTTCCCAACATCATTTATTGAAGAGACTATTTTTACCCATTATGTATTGTTCCCTTGGATTAATTGATTATACAGATGTGGGTTTATTTTAGGGCTCTCAATTCTATTCCATTGATCTATGTGTGTGTGTTTATATGCAAGCACCACACTACTTGATAACTGTACTACTTGTAGTACAGTTTGATATCAGGCAGTATGATACCTCCTTTGTTATTTTCTGAAGATTGCTTTGGCCAGTTGGGTTATTTGGGGATTCCATATAGATTTTAGAATTATTCTAGTTCTGTGAAAAAAATGGCATGGGTATTTTTAAATTTAAATTATGTTTTATTATTTATGCTATTACAGTTTTCCCAATATTTCAGCCTTTGCCCCCCTCCACCAGACCCCTCACACCCTCAGGCAATACTCACACCACTATCTATGTTTGTGGATAATGCATATATATTCTTTGGCTACTGTATTACATATACTGTATTTCATATCCCCATGACTATTGTGTAACAACCATTTGTACTTCTTAATCCCTTCACCCATCTTCCTGATCCTGCTCCCATATGGAAACCATCAAAATCTCTGTATATAGGATTCCATTTCTGTTCTGCTGTTCATTCATTTTGGTTTTAGATTCAATTATTATAGATATGTATTGCCATTTTATTTTTCATATTTTTTTATTTTCTTCTTGAAGACCATTTAGCATTTTATATAATGTTGGTTTCCTGGTTATAAACTCTTTTTTTCTGCATTTTTAAAATATATTTTATTGATTAGGCTATTACAGTGGTCCCATTTTCCCCCCTTAATTCCTCTCCACACTGCACACCACCCCACACCAGCATTCCGCACCACAGTTAGTTCATGACCATAGGTCACACATGGAAGTTGCTTGGCTTCTCTATTTCTTATACTATTATTAACCTCCCCCCTGTTTATTTTCTACCTACCATTTATGCGACTTATTTCCTGTACCTTTTCCTCCATTTCCCCACTCCCCTTCCCCACTGATAACCCTCCACGTGATCTCCATTTCTGGGATTCCATTCCAGTTCTAGTTGTTTGCTTAGTTTGTCTTTGTTTTGTTTTTTTGTTTTTTGTTTTTTTTTTAGGTTCAGTTGTTGATAGTTGTGCTTGTTGTCATTTTATTGTTCATATTTTTGATCTCCTTTTTCTTAGATAAGTCTCTTTAACATTTCATATAATAAGGGCTTGGTGATGATGAACTTTAACTTTACCTTATAGCACTTCATCTGCCTTTCCATTCTAAATAATAGCTTTTCTGGATAGAGTAATCTTGGTTGTAGGTCCTTGCCTGTCATGACTTTGAGTACTTCTTTACAACCCCTTCTTGCCTGTAACATTTTCTTTGAAAAATCAGCTGATAGTCTAATCAGAACTCCTTTGTAGGTAACTATCTCCTTTTCTCTTTCACTTTTAGGATTTTCTCATCTTTAATCTTGGGTATTGCAATTCTGATGTGCCTTGGTGTATTCCTCCTTTGGTTCAAATTCTTTGGGACTCTCTGAGCTTCCTGGAGTTCCTGGAAGTCTATTTCCTTTGCCAGATTGGGGACGCTCTCCATTATTTGTTCAAATAAGTTTTCATTTTCTTGCTCTTCCTCTTCTCTTTCTGGCACCCCTATGATTCAGATGTTGATGTTGGAACATTAAAAGTTGTTGCAGAGGTTCCTAAGCTTCTGTTCATTTTTTTGAATTGTTTTTCCTTCATTCTGTTCTGATTGGATGTTTATTCCTTCTTTCTGCTCCAAACTGTTAACTTGAGTCCTGGCTTTTTTCCCTTCACTGTTGGCTCCCTGTACATTTTCTTTTATTTCACTTTTTTAAAAAAGATTTTTTATTTATCTATCTTTAGAGGGGAAGGGAAGGAGAGAGGGAAAGAAGTATCAATGTTTGGTTGCCTCTCATGCATCCCCTGCTGGGAACTGGCCTGCAACCCAGGCATGTGCCCTGATTGGGAATCAAACTGCAATCCTCTGGTTCACAGGCCCACACTCAATCCACTGAGCTACACCAGCCAGGGCTTATTTCACTTTTCATAGCCTTCACTTTTTCCTCTGTTTTGCAACATACTCAACCACTTCTGTGAGCATTCTGATTACCAGTATTTTAAACTGTGCATCTGATAGGTTGGTTATTGCTTTGTTGCTTAGTTGTATTTTTTCTGGGGTTTTGATATGTTCTTTCATTTGGGCCTTTTTTTGTCTTGGTGTGTGTGTTTTATAGTAAGCAGCGGAACCTTAGGTACTCACCAGAGAGGGGCAACTCGTATTGCTGCATTGTGGCACTGTGTGTGGGGGAGGAATCTGAGAGGGACAATGGCATTTGTTCTGCTCTCTGCCAGCTTTCAGTCACATCAACTTCTACCCAAAGCAAATTGGGCCCTTCTGATACCTGGGTGGGTGGTTTTGTGCACATTCTAGGACCTGTGTGTCTCTTGAACAAACTCTCCTGTGAGGCTGTGAGTGTCTTCCTACATCTCAACCCCCATAGGTTTTTTCAGTCAGAGGTTTTGAGGTTTTATTTCTCTGTACTAGAGTCCTGGGTTGTGTAGTCTGTCTTGCTACCCTATTTTTCCATTTTATCCACAGCCAAATGTGGAGCTACTTGCTCACCAGCAGCCACCTCGCCAGGTCTACCAGACTTCGTCTTGCTGTGAGTCCTCTCTTCCCCCCTGCCTATCTCTGCCCCTCCTACTAGACTGGATGAATGTTTCTTCTTTAGCTCCTTGGTTGTCAGACTTCCATACAGTTCAATTTTCTGTCAGTTCTGGTTGTTTTTGTTTTTAAATTGGTGGTCATCCTTTTGGTTGTGCAAGGAGACACAGTATATCTACTTATGCCTCCATTTCATCATAGGTCTCTCTGCTGATGAACTCTTTACCTCATTCTTATTGGGGAAGCTCATTATCTGTTCTTTGATTCTAAATGACAGGTTTTCTGGGTAGAGTAATTCTGGTTGTAGGTCCTTGTTTTTCATCACTTTGAATATTTCTTACCAGTTTCGCCTAGCTTTCATTTGAGAATGAGCTGACCGTCTTTGGGAGCTCCTCTGTAGGTATTTAACTCTTTTCTCTTGCTTCCTTCCATTATATTTAGTTCTCTTTCTGAAGTTTTGTTCTGCTCTTTCATTTAGACTATGTTTCTTTGTCTTCTCATTTTGGCAGTCTCCCTCTCTGTGTTTGTTTCTATGTACTAGGTAGAGCTTCTATGACTCCCTTGCTTGGTAGAGTGTTCTATAGTAGTAAGGGTCCTGTAGGTCCAGTAGCACAACCTCTCCTATCACCCAAGCTGGGTAATCAAGGTTCACCCCCTATGTGGGCGGCATACACCCTGCTATTGTAGTTGAGTCTTAATTGCAGTTGGTAGATTAACAGGAGGGATTTACACAGGCTGATCAGGTGCAAGAACTGGCTGTGGCCACTGACCACCAATCTCTGACAACTGTGGAGGATCAACTTGCAGGGGCTCACTCCACAGAGCAGAACCTACTCCAGCAGGACTCTGCTGCACATGAGTTCATCCCCTGAGTGTTTCACTTGTGGAGGTGGTTCGGTTGATGGTGTTCTGATGTGGTCTAGCTATACATTAAGCATGCAAGCTCTGTGGTCTCCTGGGAAGTGTAGGGCAAGGTCAGTTACTGCCTGCATTCTGTCTGGGGCCACCTGGAATAAACTACAATACAAGGCAATCTGTTAGTGCTGGTTGCTACTTGTGCTGAGGTTGGAGGTGCCTAAGAGCTGAGAGGCGCCCTAATTTAAGAGAAGCTCGGAAAATTGGAAGCATGAAAAGCTATTGGAAGCAGTTTGGGTGAGCCCAAAAGCTAGGTGGGGTGGTGACTTGGGGAATCACCAGGGTAGGGAAAACAATGTGAGCCAGATTGATGGGGTCTCAGTTATGGTGCCTCCCTGCTGGCTTTTTGGGGAGGAGCACTCAAAAAAGGAGCAATAGCTTCTGCTAGCACTTCTGTCTAGGAGTAAGCTGCCCCCCCCCAACTCTTGCTTTGATGCTAGACACATCAGTTTCATTCCACATGTCCCCAGTGCCTTTCAAGGCTGTTGCCCTGGCCCGAGAGCTCAGAGGTAGTTAGGCTGAGTAACTACATGTGTGGGCCCTTTAAAAGAGACTGCCTAGGTCTTCAGAAGGTTCTTTCTTCCACAGCATTGATCCCCACTGGTTTTTGCAGGCAGAAGTTATGGGGACTTATTTTCCCGGCATTGGCATCCTGCTCTGGGGGGTTGTAGGGTTGGGATCCCTTGCTCCTGACATATCCTTCTGAATTTTTCTTTGTTACATGTTGGAGCAGGGCCAGTCCATTCTGCATCTCTTCCCCTCCTACCAGACTCAATGTGATCTCTTCTTTAATTCTGCAGTTGTAGAATTTCCATTCAGCTTAACTTCGGGCTATTATCAATAATGGTTGTTCTGTACAATAGTTGTAATTTTGATATGGTTATGCAAGGAGATGAGCTGTGTTTACTCAAGTTGCCATCTTTTCTAAAACATTTATTTTATTGTTGTTAAATTACAGTTGTTTGCACTTACCCCCATCACTCCCCCACCCCAGCTATCCCTACCTCTCTCCCCTGCTTCTACCCCACTTGGTTTTGTCCATGTGCCCTTTATAACTGTTCCCTTACCCGCTTCCACCCCATTATGCCCCCCCACCTCCCCTCTGGTTACTGTCACATTCTTCCTAATTTCAGTGTCTTTGGTTATATTTTGTTGATTAGGTTTCATTTAAAAGTGAGCTACTATGGTACTTGTCCCTTACCAACTGGCTTATTTCACTTAGTATAATGCTCTCCAGTTTCATCCATGCTCTTGCGAAGGATAGGAGCTTCTTTTTCTTTCTGCTAGATAGTATTCCAGTGGGTAAATGTACCATAGTTTTCTGATCCATTCATTTACTGATGAGCACTTAGGTTGCTTCCAGCAATTGGCCATTGCGAATTGTGCTACTGTGAACATTAGGGTGCATAGGTTCTTTTGGATTGGAGTTTCAGGGTTCCTAGGATATGATCACAGAATTGGAATTGCCAGGTCAAAGGCAGTTCCATTCTTAGTTTCTGAGGAAATTCCATACTGTTTTCTACAGTGGCTGCACCAGCCTGCATTCCTACCAACAGAGCACTAGGGTTCACTTTTCTCCATTTCCTCTCCAACACTTATTGTTTGTTGCTTTGTTTATGATGGCCAGTCTCACTGGTGTGAGGTGGTATCTCATTGTGTTTTTAATTTGTATCTCTCTGATAGCTAGTGACGCTGAATCTCTTTTCATATGTCTCTGGGCCCTCTGTGTGTCCTCCTTGGAGAAGTGTCTCTTCAGGTCTTTAGTCCATCTTTTAATTGGGTTGTTTGTCTTCCTGGAGAGGAGTTATGTGAATTGTTTTATATTTCAGAAATCAACTTTTTTCCCAAGGTATCATTGGCACATATGTTTTCTCTTATGGCTGGTTATCTTTTCATTTTTTTTCTCTTTTATTTTATTTTTTTTCAATTTTTTTATTTAATTATTTTTCAAGTACAGTTTTCTGTCTATGACTCCCATCCCATCCCACCCCCCATCCTCCCCCCTCCCTCCCATTTCCACCCTTCTCAGTTGTTGTCCATGTATCCTTTATATAGGTTCCTCTAAATCCCTCCCTTATTTTCCCTGAAATTCCCTCCCCTCTCCCCTCTGGTCACTGTCAGCCTGTTCTCTATTTCAGGGTCTTTGGTTATATTTTGCTTGCTTGTTTGTTTTGTTGTTTAGCTTCCTGTTAAAGGTGAGATCATATGGTATTTGTCCTTCAACACCTGGCTTATTTCACTCAGCATAATGCTTTCCAGTTCCATCCATGTTGTTGCAAAAGGTAGGAGCTCCTTCTTTCTTTCTGCAGCATAAAATTCCATTGTGTATATGTACCATAGTTTTTTGATACATTCATTTACTGACGGCCTCCTAGGTTGCTTCCAACTCTTGGCTATTGTAAATTGTGCTGCTATGAACATTGGGGTGCATAGGTTCTTTGGGATTGGTGTTTTGGGGTTCTTAGGATACAATCCTAGCAGTGGAATTGCTGGGTCAAAAGGCAAGTCCAATTTTAGTTTTCTGAGAAAATTCCATACTGTTTTCCATAATGGTTGTACCAGTCT